>NC_057943.1:39279701-39574701 GCF_018555375.3 Anguilla rostrata | reverse complement strand
TGATTAATGAACCATATATTGCAGCCATTGTTAATGCATTGAGTGGAATGCACAAGTGACCCAAACTTGATTTTTTTATTTTTTTTTTTTTTTTTTTTGTGGCAGTCTCTTTTTATGTTTTGTGTGCTTTTATCAACATTTCTTTGTGTAGGTATTTGCCTCCCCCCATGCCCAGTTTACATACAACGCGCAGCTTGCTTCATGTTGTTGCGGGCGTGTTCGGCGAACAAGTACATGTTAGCACGGGGAAAGAAGCATTTCTGCAGATCGTGTCATTTTGTTAATTGGTATTATCTTGTGCTGCTGGGACAGTACTTCATAATATGGAAAAATAAAAGTATGCATTCTTAAATCAGAACGTGTGTGATGCGGCTTATGTTACATCTTAATTGGCTAAAAAATGTCCTCTCCCTCCAGTGGAGCTGCTCAGTGGCCAACAATAGAGGATTGTGGTTGCACTGGGCAGCTCCCAGGTGTGAATGTGTATGAGTGTGAAGCAGGGCGTTCCTGCAAAAGAGCATCCGTGCTCAGTGAACCTATCCTGGATAAATAAAAGTTAAATAAAAATGTTTTTAAGTAAAACATTTATGTTGATTCAGCTTTGCATTTTGCATCAGTTGCTCTCAGTGCTTATGAAAGAAAGCCTATCCCACAGCGTTCTTCGGACACCAGGGCCCTGGTTCACGAAGCTGGATTACTCAGTTAGCTGGATAACTGCACTGAGCAAAACCCAGGACCCTCCCAAATCAGGAACATGGACTGAAGTAAAAAAAAAAATAATAATAATCTGTTCCAGGTTTTATTCAGTGCTGTTATCCAGCTAACTGGGTAATCCTGTCTTGTGAAGCACCCCCCTGCACTAAACCTCTTCAGTTTACCCTGACATGTCTGGCTGAATATTGGAGGTGGAATATCTCTCGCCACTGGGGGGCGCTGTGACTCTTTTCAGCCTTAAACAACAGAGGCAGGTTCCACATGAGGTTCTGAACCGTTTCAGTGTGTGAGCTGGGTGAAAGATGTGGTCGGAAAAACAGATTCATTTTCACAATCGTCATGGTAACATGAAAAATTTCAACCTTCAGTGTTTTTTTTTTGTTTTTTTTTTTACTTTAAATGATGCATTGTCTGTGCCCATTTTAAATGAGAGTATTCATTAACAGATAAAGACTTGAGATCTCTGCAAAAATCAAAAGCAAATGCAAGCATAAACATTAGTTTTACACAACTAATTTCTCCATTCCTCAAAAGCTGTTAATACAGCACACATGTACAGTAGCATACAAGGAGGAAATGATGATGCTAGCACATCATGCTATCAGAGGGCACTGCAGTTAAAAAAATGATTTGCAGTATTAAAGCCAAGTACATCAAAAATCCATTGCTGTATCTGAATCACAGTGCTAGACAAAATGATAGAAATCCATGAGAATTGTTCCAAATCAAACATAAATCACTTCATTGTTGTTTTCATGTGCACATATACTTTACTTTATTATAGTTTACTGTACTGTATTATAGTAGATTACAGTTGCATGGAGTGCATTGTAAAGTTTTTTCTTTATTTTCAGTTTATAATTTTTCTTTTTTTTTTTGCCTTATGTAACTGCACAGTGTTGTCTTCGTTTTGATTCCCTCGCTTCTGATTGCTGGATTATCTTAAAAGGAAGAGGGGTGGGATTTAAGTGACCATGTGGTTCAGTGATCCATGAGAGAGATATAAATACCCACACTCTCCTGTACTGATCTCTCTGGTCCAATGAAAGTAATGTGGCCAGTGACCTAGATCCATTGTTGGAGGATTCAAACAATTCCAAAATCCCACCCCTGTCCCTCTAAAGATAATCCAGCAGTAATCCAGGTGCGCTATGGGATTGGTGCTTGTTTCGATGTAACCAGTTCAGTCTGTCCTTCACCGAGGGTTTTAATGTCTCGGGGTCCATGTCGTAAATTTGGCAGTATTTATAACACGGATCACCTCACGACTAACCAGGCTTGAGCAGGTGCACTGTGGGAGAAATCATTAACCTCTAATAACCACACACACCACACAGTGCCTCATTCTGGGTATGTTTCCAAGTGCACTGTGGGAGAAATCATTAACCTCTAATAACCATACACACCACACAGTGCCTCATTCTGGGTGTGTTTCCAATTACTGGGAAATGAAAGCTCCCTGTCTTCATCAGGCCGTTTGTGGTCGACACATTGCAATAAAAACAGGGAGCTTTAATTTCCCAGCGTGCGGATATTTTTCTCTTTTTTCCATTCTTTTTATCCTGCACCTGGCCTACTAAGGTCTGGATGTGCGCACAATTTTATGCCTTCTCATATATTTCCAATTGCCGTCATTCAAGATAATATTAAAAAGTCCCTTTCGTTTGTTTTGTTTGACTCTCCAGAGGTTGCAGCAGGGCCTGTATTCAAACAGCATCTAAGAGAAAAAGCACAGATCTAGGAACGGGAATCCTGTATCCTTACACTAACCTTATCGACTGTGAGCTTAAAAGCCAATCACGTCCGAGGCCAGGTCTCATATTCATAAAGCATCCTAAAACAGGAGTTATGCAAGAGGATCAGGTTTCTCTCGTCCATATTCTGACCTGGTGCTTTATGAGCTGAAGGGTGAAACCGATTCTAGAGAGCCACTCCTACTTCAGACACTTTTTAAATACCGACTGAGCTGCTATATCCTATGGCACAGATGTGGTTTTTATTATTATTATTATTATTATTATTATTATTATTATCATCATCACTATTATTAATATAATTATTATCACTATTATTATTATTATTATTATTATTATCATTTCACTGAACAGATACAGGAGAAGTATACAATCCCTAGGACATTAGTTACAATAAACACCATATAAATATTCAATTACCATTATCAATATTACATTTGAATTAAAATGTATTTCCAAGATAATTACAGACAGTATGTTGCAAAAACAATTAGAATGATTCGATTGATTTTAGATTAGATTGAGTCAGGGAATTACGCATGTTAATAGATGAAATGGTTGATGGTGACCTGTCTCTCACTGTGGTTCCTGGCAGATGATTGGATAAGCAGCCATGGCAACAAGATGTCCGTTCGCCTGTGGCTGTGCTCTGCCCCCTGCCCCTCCTCCTGACACAGGAAGTTATATGAGGAAGGACTGAGGCACTGGCCTGCTTGCTGAGGCTGACCCTCTTGACCACTGGTTTGGTTGCCACAATGATAGAAGGTGATGTTCTGGGAGGATGTAACCTGTGACATCATCAGTGAGGTCAACATTATCTATCGGCTGTCTCTTTTATGGGTCCCAGCTGTGCAAAGGCCTTGGTTTCGCCTCTGAAAGGTGACTGAGAAAAATGTGGCCAAACCACTTCCCCCACATTGCAGCGTAACACCATGTCCAATACCACACTCAGAGTCCTTTAACACCCACTCTCTTCTCAATTTGCACGACAGATTTATCAGTGTTCATTCTTTGTCTTAACCATATTTATAGTACTCTCATTTCAAACTAGAGTATTTATTTCTTAACATTTGAAGAATAGGTTTTTTGTTTCTGTTTTTTTAAAGTTTGAAGTCGGTGTTCTGGAACTCCATTGCTTTCTATTACCAGCAGTGATTGTTACATCAACATTAGAATGTTCAGTTAAGAAAATTGTAATCACATATTGGTGATCTTACGCCCTAAAAGGTTAAATATGTCATTCAAGATTAAGTCCAAACAACCTGGATTTTATTCAAGTCGTAGAATCCATTGTGAAATCCCCAGTCATCATTATGTAAATTTATTTGTAGGAGATTAATATTGATCTGCCTTCAATGTGACTGCATGCGATACGTAACACGCGTGTTACATAATGCGGTCGTCCTTGCAGAAAAAAACGTGCAAACTGCGAGAGAACAGTGGCATGTGACACCAGAGTGATGTCAGAGTGAGGATAGCTACTGTGCACTCTCAGAACTGGCATTGCTGATATGAAAGACAGTCTGTGGGTTTCCATAGCAGCGAGAGGAATTAATATGAACAAACAGCGAAAAAATGAAGGTCATCTCAAAGGTACAACTGCCAAAACATAGCATCACAGCTTCATTCCTGACCCCACTGTCATATAAAATATGTTTAAGATGGTTAATCTTACAAAATGGGGTTCATCTTACAGAATTTATGCATATATTTATATATATTTATAGACGGGTGACAAATTAAAGGAAAGACCAACATAAAGTGTCTTAGTAAGGTGTTGGGCCACCACGAGCTGCTTCAGTGCACCTTAGCATAGATTCTACAAGTCTCTGGAACTCTACTTGGAGAAATGGAACACCATTCTTCCAGAAGATGTTCCCTCATTTGGTGTTTTTATGATGGTGGTGGAGAGCGCTGTCTAACACGTTGGTCTAAAATCTCCCACAGGTGTTCCACTGGGTTGCGATCTGGTGATTGCGAAGGCCATAGCATATGATTCACATCATTTTCATACTCATCAAACCATTCAGTGGCCCCTCGTGCCCTGTGGATGGGGGCACTGTCATCCTGGAAGAGACCACTCCCATCAGGATTGAAATGTTTCATCACAGGATAAAGGTGATCACTCAGAATAACTGTATTGATTTGCAGTGACCCTTCCCTCTAAGGGGACAAGTGTACCCAAACCATGTCAGGAAAATGTCCCCCCACAGCATAACAGCCACCAGACCCCCTCCCTGCAGAGGTCAAGCATTCAGGCCTGTACTGTTCTTTTGGTGCACACCACACATGCACTCTGTTGTAGTCTGTATTCCCGGTCACTTGTCTCCCCAGTACTGTCTCTGTGTCTGTGTTCCCTGAGCTGCTTCACTCCCCTGTACTTGTGTGATTTCACTATTCGGGTGGTTCCGGGTTTTCGTGGTTTCCCCCCTTCTTTCCAGTCTCGCTTTACTTACTTCCTGCCTATTTCTAGTTTTACTAATTTCTACATTACATTACATTACATTATAGGTTCTTAGCAGACGCTCTTATCCAGAGCGACTTACAACAAGTGCATTACAAAACTCAGAGACAAGCGCTTTACAACATTCCTGCAAGAGAGCTACAATAGGTATAATTTTGCAAAAAGTGTGAATTGTACCCCTATTTTTTTTTTTTTTTTTTTTTTTTAAATATATATAAATTCCCACCCCCCACCCACCTAGTTGTAGATGAACCTAGTTACATGACGCGTGGTTACTCAGTTGAGGTTTAATGGATGTTAGAGGGTAGTGGGGGGTGATGAGGTGAGATGTAGCTTGAAGAGGTGAGTCTTCAGTCTACGTTTGAAGACGGCCAGGGTCTCTGCTGTTCTGACTTGCACAGGAAGGTCATTCCACCACCGTGGGGCTAGAACAGACAGGAGGCGTGACCGGGTGCTGGTGCGAGCCGGGGCAGGGACCAGGCGACATGTGGCAGCAGAACGGAGAGGTCTAGCTGGGGTGTAGGGTCTGATGAGTTGACGTAGATAGGGAGGGGCTGACCCCCTGGCTGCTTTGAAGGCAAGCACTAATGTTTTGAATTTGATGCGAGCCATCACGGGGAGCCAGTGGAGGGTGGTGAGCAGGGGGGTAACGTGGGAATGTCTGGGGAGGTTGAAGACCAGGCGCGCTGCTGCGTTCTGGATGAGTTGCAGGGGTCTGATAGATGATGCTGGGAGGCCAGCAAGCAGGGAGTTACAGTAGTCCAGGCGGGACAGGACCACTGCCTGGACGAGGAGTTGGGTCGAGTAAGTTGTGAGGAAGGGGCGGATCCTCCGGATGTTATACAGGAAGAACCTGCATGAACGTGTCACTGCTGAAATGTGCTCGGTGAGGGACAGTCTGTTGTCCATCACCACGCCAAGGTTTCTAGTTGAGGGTGATGGTGTGAGGATGGTATTACCTAGGGAGATAGAGAGATCAGAGAGAGGGGAGTTAAGAGCCGGATATAAATGAGCTCTGTCTTACCTGGATTGAGCTTGAGATGGTGGCGGACCATCCAGCTCTGAATATCACTCAGGCAGGCAGTGATGCGGGCTGAGACCTGTGTGTCAGAGGGTGGGAAGGAGAGAAACAGTTGTGTGTCATCAGCATAGCAATGGTAAGACATACCATGAGCTGTGATGACAGGGCCAAGGGACTGGGTGTAGAGAGAGAAGAGGAGAGGACCAAGGACCGAGCCCTGTGGGACTCCGGTGGTGAGGGGGTGTGGCGCAGATACTTTACCAGCCCAGGCTACCTGGAAGGAGCGATCTGAGAGGTAAGACTCAATCCAATTGAGGACTGTGCCACAGATCCCCATTGCAGATAGGGAGGACAGGAGGGTGGGGTGGTCGACTGTGTCGAAGGCTGCCGATAGGTCCAGAAGTAATAAGACGGAGGAGAGGGAGCCTGCTCGGGCTGCGTGGAGAGCTTCGTTGACAGAGAGGAGTGCGGTCTCTGTCGAGTGGCCTGGTCTGAATCCAGACTGATGGGGATCGAGGAGCTCATTCTGTGAAAGAAACACAGAGAGCTGATTTGATGCAGCACGTTCAATGGTTTTTGACAGAAATGGAAGGAGAGATACCGGTCTGTAGTTCCCAATGATGGAGGGGTCTAGTGTAGTCTTTTTCAGGAGGGGGGAGATGAGGGCCTTCTTGAAGGTTGACGGGAAGCAGCTGGATGTCAGGGAGGAGTTAACCAGGGAGGTGATGAATGGGAGAATCTCGGGTGAGATTGCCTGGAGGAGTGGTGAGGGAATGGGGTCAAGGGCACAGGTTGTGGGGCGATGGGAAAGTAGGAGTTGTGAAACCTCAGAATCGGTGAGGGGAGAGAAGTCGGAGAAACAAGGGGAAATGTAATCCCTACTAACTTATAGATTGTAAAGTACTAACCTCACTAATATACTAACATGTGAATATTACTAATGGACTAACACACACTAGTTTTGGGTTTTTGATAGTTTAGATCACTATACTAATACATTAACCAGTCTCCCCTTTTCCATGCTGCGCTGTAGCTCCGCCCCTTTTCTTTCTAGCCTGCTCTAACGCTGAGTTCTGCAATTGCCTGCACCTGTCTCTTGCTCTGACTGCACCTCTCTCTCTGCACGTGTTTTACCTGCTTCACCCAGGCCATCTATTATCATTGTTGTCTATGTGATTCCAGTCCGCGTTTTGTCAGTCCCCTGTCATTGAATTAGTTTTCCTAATGTTCTTCACCTGGATGTTGTTTGTTACTCCTCCCTCACTCACTTAACCCCTCCTTGATTGTTACCTTCCCCAGTGTATAAATGTCAGTCTTTTCCACCAGCTCAGAGTCAGAACGTTGATCGTATTCATTGTGCCGATTATTTGTAAGCCTTTGTCTATCGAGATTCCTGCGACACCCCTTTGCCCGACTTCGAGTTTGCCTGCCCCTTTTGGTTTTGTTTGCTTCTGGTTCGACCTTCGCTTTGCTTTGACTTCTCTTTTGCCTGTCCCTTTGTACCTTCGCCCTTCTGATCTCCTGGTTTTTGATTTTTTGCCTGTCTTTTCACTATTCTTTTGGAAACTCGATTCAGCACCGTCCTCTCTCTGATTACCTGGCTTCGAACCTCGGACTGAATAAAGACAACGTTTTTTGGATTTCCCTGGTCTGCGTGTGGGTCCTTACTCAGAACATAACACACTTGCCCACTTGTTGAGAATATGGTGAAGGATGACTCATCTGACCATATCACTTTCCACTTCTCTGTAGAAAGTTTTCCTGCTCTCCTCATTCGATTACTATATCAGTGCCTAGAACACTCTTTAGTTCTTGTTGGACTTATTGTTCTTTATAAAAAAGAGACTATTTCGTATTCAAATCTCAGAATAAGTGGTATAATCTGAATGCTTCACTAAATAATCATTTCTATATAATTTAAAAAATAATACATGTAAACTGAATAAATCATTTTTGACATGCACATTTCCATGAACATGTTCCATGCTTCCTGTTGTTAGCATAGTGCATGTTGTTCAATCTGTTTTAATTCAAAGTTTTATGCTACTTCTTTAATCGTTGTGCTTTTGTTCAATGATGTGTAGGACATTGTGGGTTAAAAAGACTTAATCAGGAAATAAGAATGCAACACATTTTAAGCATTAACTGTGAGAACAGCATAATTGTGGAAAAACCTGTAGAACTAATTTAGCTGTAATTAGGGGCATTACCCTAAAGACTAATTAAAGTGGCTCGTCTTTAATGACTTTTTAAAAAGAAACTTAAGAAACCGTGTGCATTTGACCAGAGGACAGATTAAATGAGCTGACTAATCAAACAATTAGAATTAAGAGCTGCTGGCACTGTAGCTCGAGATCTGTGTGGTTTATATGCCCCAACACCACGGACAGGGTAATTACCAACACACAGTGCTGGTGCACGTACAATTAATTTTTAAAGGAAAACTTGACATGGCACCTAACTGCATAAGATTTTATTTTATTACTATATATATTACCACTTTGTGAAGCACAAAACTATCAGCAGTTTCCTGTTACCAGTGAATCACCATGCTCACCATTCACCATGTCTTCAGAGAGTTTGGATTGAGTAAATTAGAGCAAGCTTGCTATTCACTAGTTGCAAGCATGGCACTTTTAGGAGATGACATATCTAACAAGCTTTAAGATTCTATCCTATACAAAATTGTTATTTTCATATTTGTGCAGAACATCATAAAGTGTAAAGATCGTGAAGTATTTCAATAGCTGGAATTAAATTGTGTTGCATGCAGGCACATTATTCTTTCAGTTTCAGTTTCAACTTAATCCTTAATTATGATGAAAGTGTATTTATTTTTAACCAAGATTAGCACTGAATATATTAAATAATTAAATTATAAATATAGAAATATGGTAAATATCATATAAAACCTTGCCAGTGACATGGTATACTGTATCATTGGTCACTTCAGAAAAACGGTAAGTAATTTCATCAAATTCCTGGCCAATCATAAATCAATTTCCACATTTTTATATTTAAAATACTAACTAATATAAGTGTTAGTTATTTTTGATTCTCTGTTGTCAGGAAATTTATTTTTCTTATGTAGTTTGACCAGAGATCATCTAAACCAGCATTGGCCACTGTATGACTGTTAAATTCTTATTCTCATTGTGTTCAACATTATTTTTACTTAGTTTGGAATGAGGCTGTATACTTTAAAGGAGTCACCCAGTAGTGGAGATAAATACCAAATCATGTTAAATAAGGGAAGAAACTGATGTCCTTAAGTGCTGTAAGCTACTGCTGTAATCTACTCAACAAAAGCTAATCTCTTCTGCACTGCTATAGAGAGCCAATCAGGAAAATTAGTACCTCTCTACCGGGGAATCAGTATTAGACAAACGATACAAATCATGCACATTTGGGGATAGGGATGTTTGCCCCTTCAAGTCTATGCACATTTGAGGATAGGGATGTTTGCCTCTTCAAGATATGGAGGTAGACATTTCACCAAAACAATACCATACCATACATATATCATACCATACCATACAATTTCATTCACCAGTATGTGTAGCAGGTACTTGCAATATATTCTCTGGTAAATGAAAAACATTCTGTAACATGCATGAAATTGCTCATTTAAAATTCATTTTAGTTTAGTTTAATGGAATAAAACCTTGAGGCTGAAGCTCGAATAAGTCCTCTGCCGTTCAGACTCCCCGGTGAAATTGCGCAAGCACACGTGCGCATACACACGCACACCAAACACCAATGGCTTTATACTCTTCGGCCTCACCTTACAAAGGCGAAACAGGCTGTGCCTTTCTGTTTATCCCTGAACAAACAACAGCTGGGCTGATATTACCATTCAACCTCAGCTTTGTGCGCCGGGGACACCGTGGCGCTTTCCGAGGTCCTGAACGCCTCTACGATTTCGAGACGGGTTTTTTTGGTTTAAACAATAAAAACAATTTTCTGTTGTTGTGTACTGTTAACGGTAATTTGCCCGTATAAAATGCTGATTTTCAGAGCGCGTGAATACAGGGCTGCAGTCCAAGGGGGATTAACGTGCACCGAGGACCGATCTGGATGAGTTCTAGATTAGTGGCTTTTACATAATGCTTCACAATATGAATAGGCTGGGCGTGGAGAGGTGGGGAAAAGGGTACAATTTAGAATGTGCTCTTCTTATACATTAACAGAGCATTAATAACTACATTACAAATCACTGACAAATACTGATGTGATGACCTACGCTAATAATTGTTAGCAAGTGGGTTATTAAGGAATAAACTAGGGTCAATGTACAATATACACCTTGATATGAGTGTGTACACTCAACAATCCAGCCTACGCAATGGCATGTTTTAACCTTGTGTAAAATATTTAAAATCGAGCTGACCATTTATTCAACACCTTATTAGCAGGTTGCGCGTTCACAATAATAGTGGAAATGATTATTCCAAACCAGTAGCAGATTTAGACGCCTTCGACACGCCCTTCAGTAAGGATAGGATTTCACACGTTCCACCGGCCAGTGGCTTCAGGTAAAAATGACCCAGGCCCTGATAGGCGGTTGGTGCTGTGTCTGCGATATTACGAAATGACTGTGCGCTACCCGTTACATTCCACAGAGTTTCATGGTGCTACGAACAAGGTGCTCTAGTCCATGGAAAGCAGTAGGGCAGTATTGCAGAACGTACTGATATAGCAATTGCAGGATATTCATTTACATTACATTATATTTATTTGGCAGACGCTTTTATCCAAAGCGACGTACAAAAAGTGCAATATTCCTTTTGGCGATACTGTTCGCCATACAAGTGTATGTTAAACATTGAAAAAACAGACCACGTTGTTAGCTAAAAGGTAGTTGTTAGTAATAGTTAGTAAACTGTCTTTGGACTTGAAAATATGATTTAAAACTGAAAAGGTGTTGTGACCTTTATGTACCTCATCTTGACACCTCCTCCCCCCGCCTTGCCCGAGCACCTGTAATCTCTCGACCTGTTGGTTATTTCTGTGCTTCTCGACAGTGTAATCCGCCCAGACCTCGGCGAGCTTTTGACAGGAGAGTCGGCAGTTGTTTCCAGGTAAGTCAGAGGAGTAGGCTCCGCCCGGTTAGCATAAACTGTTTCCCTTAGGTGCTCATTCACAAAACCTCGGCTACTGCCGCTGCAAAGTCCTCAAGTAGTTGTTTGGACAGACCTCACTAAGTGCTCTTCTGTGGCCAAAAGGTAAACTGTTAGATTGGTATTTCGTTTACAAATTATGGTAAATGCATACTGAACTGATAATGCTTAAAAGTTGCACTTCGTCATGCAGGCGAAGTATTAACGCAAACAAAGTGTTAGCTTCATTAAGGCAAACAAAGCTAGGTACCTTTTTGGCTGTATTTTAATTGGAATTATTCCAAGGTGCAAACGTCTCATATTTACAGATGATTACTCGGTGTTGGCTCGGATGTTAGTGGATATTGGTGGACTCTCACACAAGCCGTGGACACTCGCCTTGGCATGCAGATTTAAACCGTTACCTGCAGTCGATGTCGGTTTCTATGCAACCAGCGTATCGCTTCACCCCACTTTCACAAGCGATTCTTTATCGATGTTGTCCTTGCATTTGCCGGAACAATTGCTTCAGTAGAAAAGAAACTTGTGGACGGAGTTGTTATTCACCTCAAGGTAAGGTGAACTGCGATTGTTAATACAAACAGAGTCGATTTTTGAAAGCTTTCTTAATGGTCTGAAATTAAAATGAAATGCTTTTTTAAATAACATTTAATTATTTGAACGTTTGAGATGATTTATTGAAATAATCCGGACGTGTAGGGTGATTATTTTGTATACATATATGCACAATAATCGTATGAATAGACTCGCAGTGGCATAGAGTAGTTATTGTCCCTACATCGCAAACTGTTGGAAGGGTAGATTTCATTGTCCACCTGTGTCTCCAGTGCAGCGCACGCAGTGAAATGTAGGCTTGATTGTACTTATGCACAATTCGGTTACAGAATGCTCCCGGGCTGAGTTCATTATTTTTGTTAGATACCGTTTTTAGAATAGTACATTACTGACGCGTTTTAGCAGGCTTAGAATTTGCCAGCGAATGGCACAGATAGTTATATAAGAGGTACTGTAGTTGTGATGGACATAGCGTACCCAAGCGCACGAGGGGAGCGGATATTGGTATGGTTATTGTTTGTCGGTCTATTATGTGATCAAATGTTTCAACTCTTTGTGTGACTCTTCCAACTGAACCTCTACATTTTTAAACCAATTGAGAATATTTATTTTGACTGCTTTTACTACCTGTAATAGTAGGCCTACGCAACTGACTGAATTGTACTTTAAATTAGCGTCATGCATAATGTTTCAGTGCCCTGGGAGTGAAAAGTGAGCACAAAAATACAACTGACTGGGGAAGAGATGATGACTTACATTTATGTTTCTAAACAGGTTGAAATTCACCCACATAAACACAAAAGCTACGGTTTTTTAACCAACTTTGAGTAATTTATATACACATTTGTAAGGCGATTTCTCTTGTCTTTCCTGTAGTTCTGGTTTGAAGTCACACTTCCACATCCTTTTTAAAAGGTACAATGTTCTCTAAGATTTCAAGGATGTCATACACCAGCAATATTTTCTCAGCGCTGTTTGTCTGACCCCTGATCTGGGAATTAGACCGAATTGGTCCTTCATAATTGGATGTTCTTTTGTTTATAGGTTACCCAATTAGGCACTAATGGGACCGCAAAGAAATTATGGTGAACCTTTCGGCTGCGAGAATAACAACAAGGCATTTCTGTGCATCAATATGCATAATAACCGTGAAGTGTGGATTAAGGCATATTTTGTGAGGGATCATAGACTGATCAAAATGCTTTTCTGAGTGGATTATATTCCTGCCAATGGGATTTGACTGCTTGACCTGGGGCCAACTTTCTTGGTAAGGCTGGAGTTACAGATCAGGAGTCTTCTAATCCGTTATATAAATGGGACGAGGCCAGGCCCCATGGGGTGCGGATCTGAAGCCTTGTGTAAGCGATAGGCTCATCAAAGCTTAGCCTAACAGGCTAGCGGTGGCTTTAGCGTGATGTCATTTCAATACAGGACCCACAAGCAAGGGGGGGGCATGACTTAAGTCAGACACTTTTCATTTACCCGTTAGGATAGACGAAGGGGATGGTTTATGGTGCCATTGCGCGGATGTTAGCAGTAGGGTTGGAGGATTTATCTGTTTCATTTCAGTCATTTCTGGTTTGAACTGAATGAGAATTCAGTGCGCTCATTTCAGAATATCTGCAGAACCCCATGGGCATTGTTCAGCTCTGGGTGGCAGAATGATGCGTGGGCCCTTCTGCTTCTGGGAGGTTTTTGCACCGTAAGGCTTCCCCACCCGTTTTTCAGGACCTTTGGATCTGGATTCCGTCAAACTTCTGGTCTGCTTGGTATGTGTCTGATGTGATTTGTAAGTCTTTTCTCAACAAAATTTAGCCAGTTACTAAGCTTAACTCAGAGGCTGTGTGAAGAAGAAAGAAGAAAACTTAGCATTTAGATAAAGTTAAAGATAGGCGTTGATTGAATCCAGTCAACCTGTGATTTGCTGGGGTAAATCAAATTTCACTGTGGTTGGCTAAAGAGGGATGAGTGCTTAGATGCTGTCACCAGGTTTGACACACCTGCCCACAGGTATCTTACACCTCCTCCTTTTTTTGTCCGACTCAGTTCTGAGTCACCGTGGTACCAGCACTGGTCTGCCAGCTTGTTTGTCTCCTGAATGACTTAGTCCAGTCATAAATATATAAAGTATGTTCATTCAGAAATGCATTTTTAACCTTGGCTTTGTACGGTGTGGCTGTGTAAGTTGGAGGCGAACAGTAGTGTGATGTGTGCATCTCAAGAAATCGCAGTTATTTGATCATCTTCATGGTGGGGGGCGGGGGGGATGGGGGGGGGGGGGGGTGGGGGTGGGCTTCAGGTGCCCGAGCACCTACCCCTTTTGCCCCAAGACTTTGATGTGCCCCTTTGATTTGATAACAAAAAAATAAATAACATATATTATTTTTGCACTATTATTGTTGCTGCCATTCATTTGCAATCTTTCAATTTGGTGAAGTGTATTCTGTATATTTTACTGGGTGTTGTAAAAAAAAAAAAAAAAAACATTGATGCGCCTTTCTTTTTTTTTCACTTTGAGCACCTGTCCATCAGAGGTCTCTGCACAGCCTTTGCCTGTCACTCACTTCTGATTTCTGACATATGTGTTCTCCGTGGATGTAAATAACTGCCATTCATCCGTCAGGCGGCCAGTCATTGATCAGTACTGTGAGCTGCTGGCTTTGGCCCGCCTCTCAGCTGTTCCCTGTAGTCTAGCGGGAAGCTGTACATCACTGGCCATCTGTCAGACAGACAGTCACCTGTCTGGCGTCTGCTGTCTCGCCGTCCCCAAGGCACGCTGATGTATTACGAGTTTAAGCGTGGCTTTGACATCTTTGCATGTTACCTCACCGTAGGTTTTTATAGTAAACGCAGAAAATAATAACGATAAATTATTTATTCATCACTTTTCATACAGGTGCTCAAAACACTTTCTAGATCATAGAAGATGAAATAGGATAATGGACAGATAATAAAGATAGTACAATCAAGTATAGTCAGCAGTGGAACCACAAACTTTTTGATTGTTTATATCAAACTTTCACTCATTTCTTCTCAGATGGCGGTGGTTGTTTGGTTTACTTTTTCACTCGGAGATGAAGAGTATGGCATCATTGTGACATGGCTCGTTTTGTTCTTTGTGCTCAGAAATCCCTGTAGAAGCTTCAGCCGAAATGGGTCGTAAGGAGGCCACCAGCGAATGGAAGAAGAGCACCAACAACATCCGGGAGGTGTTCGAGTTCGTGGAGGTGCTAGGATCGTAAGTACACCCCCCTCTGGATGTGTCCATCCCATCCATATACCATAGCAGGGGCTAGCAATCCTGGGACCCCATGAACCAGCACTCCCTCTCTTTCCGTAAGTAGCTTTGTCCAAACAACAGGTTCAGACCAACAAGAAAGGTGATTGGTCACTGCCTGCCTATAGGGTCAACAATAGGGTTGAGTCGGTTAGGGGTCCGCGTTTCATTGCTCTTCAGTGACCCCTGGTGGTCGATCGGGTGCCCATGGACTGCTTGTGGTCTGCTTAAGGTCTTCCTCCGGCTCCGCTCTGTGTGAGCTTAGCTGGAGTCTGCAGTGTGAAAAGAAGCAGCTGGTGACACCGTGTGTCTTTGAGGAGAACTGTGGCTGTCTACACTCTCCCGAATCGACAGTGGGGTTTGCACGTTGAACGTTCCTGTGGTTGCAGGCAATTTGGACTTTCCAAATTAGGCTGGGAATTGAATATGTTCAGTTTAGGTGCCAAGTGTATATTTTAATTTTTTTCAAAGCACTTACAGTACAAAGGGGAATCCACAGGACTGTATCTCAGATCACAAAAAGAATGCTTTGGAACCAAGATCTTCTGTTCACTGAACAGTGCCTCTAATGTCAAACTGCTTTTTATATTAGGAGAGAAAAAATTCAGTAAATTAGCAGAAAATTGCTCAAGCAGAAAATTGTTGTTTATTTCAGAACTTCACTGTTGTCATGATATTTTCTTTTACTTTGAAGAGCAGATAATCCTATGTCTGAGGCAAGAAGTGAGTCTGATTTTTAATGGTTATTATGCAAATTACGAAGCATCTAAGCTCCTTGTCATGAGAAAATAAGTCTACTTTTGGAAAATGCTAAAAAAAAAAAATAAATAACACTGAAGCTGAAAATATGAGACGTGTGAGAGCATTGTTGTGATTTTCTGTGTTGCAGACCTGTGCTGAGGCTGGCCTAGTTTTTGTCTAAAATGAGGAGAGCCACTTTGCTCATTAGGTTGGTACGGATAGCTTTGCTGGACTGAGCGGATTTGCATGAGACCTACTTTAAATGTGCCTCCTTTTGGCACCGCGAGATCTAGTAATCCGGAGAGTTCCTGTCCTTGTCTGAGAGCACAGCAAGCTTACCTGGGCTGGAACCAGCTGGATCTTACATTAGCCTGGAGCTGAGTCCTTATTCAGGAAGCCATTTTGTGACTGATGAAATAATCAAAGGGAGGTAAAGCACTTGCACTCAGTGTAGTGACATGCCCCATGGTCTTGAGTTAATCCAGCCTGCAAGGAGCACCAAGGGGCAACACTAAATTGGCCTTAGCACACACCAAGCCAAAATCACCCAAAATGTCCCAATATCTATCCAGAAAGTTTGAAGCCGCTTCACCAATACAGTTTTCACTCCCCACCTTCTTTCCTCCGACTTCCTCTCTTTCCTACACGGACGCATGTGGGGAAGAGGAGGAGAGGAGACGGGTTTTCAAGCCGCTTCACCAATACAGTTCTGTGTGCTTCTCTCTTCTCCTACAATACTGGGAAACTGGAGGGAGGTAGGACGCAAAGATCGGTTTCCGGGGCACAGAGGAAACAAGGTGGTAGCGGAGGAAAGGAGGATACATTTTTTGAGTGTTGGGACACACCCGGAGTTTCAGTTAGTCCCTCGTGTTTTGGGAGTAGTGCCTCCACTGGTGTGTTAGAGGACTGCAGTCTGACTGCCCCAATAGCACATTTTGTGCAGTACTCCAGTGTAAAACCTTTAGCTGCTTAGCTGAAGGATAACTAATGCAAACAAGTGGCAGCTCCTTAGACTGTTTTCTGAATTACACGAATGCTAGCATTTGGATAGCATCATGCTAGCATTTGGATAGCATCAGAGGACTGGTTTAATGTTGGACATAACAAACAGGGAATAAAGAAACATACAGAGAAAAGGTTAATTTTTTTAAATTCTGGTTCTGTGAAAATGGGAATAGCTCAAGAGAGAGGTCGAAAGAAATATTATTGTCCATGCGATGTGGAATTTGTATCTGAATTCATAACAACATAACAGCATTATTCCACCATCTGGATCTTAAAATAAAATTGGCTTTTATACAGTGCGTATGGTGATTGCGCTAGGATTTAAATAATTCAGAAAAACAGCCTTGGCCTTATAAGAAGAGAAGAGAGAACATTCCGCCCTGCAGTTCGCATTAACGGTGACGTAAAACGGAGGAAGGAGGGACACGTGCGTTCCCACGCAGCTCCGTGTTCTGATGGTGCCTGAGCTCCCCGCGGAGAGAGCCAGGAGCTGAGGGGCGGTGGGGCGAGGAGAGGCTGACTCAGGCGCTGCGAGGCGGGGCGGGGGGGGGGGGGGGAGAGGGGGAGGGGTGGATCACCTTAAGCCCTCTGTCACATTGTTAAAGGATCCCGATGAGGAGAGAACACTTAACTGGATAGAGAGCGTTTATAGTGGGGCTTTGGGGTTAAAACTGCGCGCGCGCGTGCCTTTAAGAGACGCTGTAAACCGTCGCATTGCGTGTTCTGAAGGTTCAGAAGTGCCGCCGATGTCCTCTCAGGTCGTCGCGTGCTAGCTAGGTAGCCCCCTTTGGGGAACAAACTCAGGGAAATTTGCAAAGGGTGACAGATTAATTGGGTTGCTCCGTTTTTTTGACGGGGCTGTTGAGGTCTGTACATTCTGTAGTCGAAGAGTGACTGCAGCTGACCATACACAGAACCTCTGTCTCGTCCGTGAGCTGTTTATTCCACCCGCTGGATTGAGGGCCCCAGGGGGACCTGTTTTTAAGGCCACGGGTGTCCTGTCTCAGGGGAACAATTACAGTCACCACAGCCGCGCTCCTTATAGCAAAAGCCTGCAGCCCGCGAGGAGCGCTTGCTTTTCTGTTTTCAGCGCCATGGGCCTCTGAGATGCATGCGCGGGACTGAAAATAAAAAGCACACAAGAGCTTTGTGGCCTCACGCATCCTCGCCATCCAATCGCATTTCAGTTCTGTTCATTCAGGACATAATTTGAAATCCAAATAATTCACTGAAACGTACTCATTTGGAAAAAAAGTGAATATTTCAGTATCCAAACTGCTTAATACTTTCTAGATTCTCTGATCAGGATGGAAATGAGCGGAGTTCAAGCTGATGTGGTAGATCCTGGTAGAACCTGGCCTGAAAAGATGATGAATGATGCGTATGTATTTGACCTAGGTCTCCATGGTAACTCCACTAGTTGCCATGGATTTTCGCTGCTGGGGCATTGTGCTAGCTTTGTGCTAGCTGAGCTGCTGTGGCCTTCTTCTGGGATGAACTCTCTATTTCAGTGGGTGAACATATTGCCACCTCTGATTGGTAGGAATTTTTTTTGCCGCGTACAGTCAGCAAGCAGGAAGTGGGGCATTCATCTCAATAATGTATTCATAATTAACAAGCTTTAATAAACAAAGAAGCCCCTGTTCTCTGGACTGCGAATCTCCATCAAATCATGGCTTCAATGGCAGCCTGCACAGGTTTGCCATAGTGACCATTAGTGACGTCATCAGTGAGGACCACCGTTCCCGTGCACCCTCACCCCTGATGACCCATGATGACCCCTGCGACGGGATGGGCCTGTCAGTGCGGCCTGTGCTCCCGGCGCCCCAGAAACACGAGCGCTCTGAGCTTTGAGCCCGCTGCAGTTTCCATTGCATAAGCGATTAGCGCTCGGCTAATCCGCCCGCTGGGACAGCTATTCCCAGGCACAGCCAGAGACGGGGCAGAGCAGGGCCACGGCGCGGGAAGCTAAGCCCTCTGTAGGAGCTCATTAGCCACTCAATCCCTCCTCAGATTTAAAGCGCTGTTCTCTCAGGAAAGAACATCTTTTTTAGGGCATCTTAATGCTCATAACTGCTGTGAAATGGAAACGTGCTCGGCCGGTGAAAGGTGAATCCTCGGAAAGCCTCAACAGCATTCACGAGACCTGTCCTCCTTAATTTGCGAATAAAGCAACTGTTAGCTCTTTTTGGTCACTTCCGCAATGTTAGGATATCTTTGCACGCTGAATTAAATTAAAATACTGTCAGTGTGTAAAAACACAATTTTCAACTCAATTTAAAAACACATTTTTCCATAAAAATTGTTTTTCAATGTGAATACATGTAATACATTTATGTGCACTATTATGAAACAAACCTTCAAACCAAACAGACATTTTTTTCTCTGTATATTTAGTTTTAGAACTGAGTCATGTGTCATGTTCCAAAGTTTTTTTTATTAATAAAAATTCAATAAATTCTCATTTAACATAATTCTGTAATGAGGTGAGAACATTTCTCTTTTATTCTTTTAAGGTTATGTTTTGGTCTGCATTTTTGGAGCAGTGTCTTAAAGCCATGCGAATATCGACCACTTCTGTTTACAAATTGAAACAATCCACTCACAGAGCAAATCATATTACAATAAAGGCACTCGTCTGAAATGGACACTATTATGATTCATTGTGCTACAGAGGTTAACCAGAGCTCTGAACATGCAGAGGAAGACCAGCCAAAGGAAGACCAGCTGTGTTTCCCTCACCACCAGGTGAGGGAACATTTACCTGGGTGTGGGAACACTTAGGAGACAGGGCCATGAAGCAACCTTTCGAGGGGCAGGTGCACAAAGTGGGAAAAGGGCACAGCAACCTAGGAGAACTTTTATATGACACCTGGTTATGGTGTAGAATATATTTGAATGAATGAAGATGATTTTTTAAAAATCAAATCAATGGGGCATTTGGGTGCATTTGTGGCAAAAGGGGCAGGGGCTGGGGCACCAGGAGCTACCCCCTCTGCACATGCCCACATTGGAGATTAAAGGCCCAGGTGTGTAAAGACCTGACCTTTCCGTCTCTCTCTCTCTCTCTCTCTCTGTTCAGGGGGGCGTTCTCGGAGGTGTACCTGGTGAAGGAGAGGAAAACAGGAAACGACTTCGCCATGAAGTGCGTGAAGAAGAAACAGAAGAAGAACAACATCCTGGAGAACGAGATCGCAGTGCTGAGGAGGTGAGACTCCTGCGCTTCATTCTGAAAACGTTTCCTGACACATTAAATGAACAGCAGACTTCCCTCAGAGGAAGAAACCAGGACAGGACTGAAGAACATTAAACAATAGCATCTTCAGTTTTACTGGGAATACATGCATTCTAAAAATGTCCTTTTATTAGTGTTTAATAATAGCGATTGTAATATTGAATTATAAATGGGTAGATTACAGGTTCTAGTAAATTAATGTAATGTACTAAAAATGTTTACGAAAACAGATCATGTTAGTAGATACGTGTATTCATAGCAAAATGGCTCGTCTCACAGGACAGTTTCAGCCTGTGGAAGGTGTAATGTCTCATTTGGAGCTCATTCATATTCTGTTATAAAAATAGATCATGCGTTTCACAGAGTGCCATTGTTCTATGATTAACCACTGGTGTTGCTTATTATATTAACTGAGTGTCTTTATGAATATTGCAACTGAACATTTTTAAATGGCCATCTTTTATGAATAATGCAAAAGATTTGCATCCATTAAATATTAGGGACCAGATGTTCAGTGATGCAAATTAACCTTACCAAAGATCTGGTTTGTAAATGAGCCTAACTAGTCTTTCATCAAGGCTGAAAAGCAAAGACAAAAACAAAGATGTCATTTTGTGAGACCTCAGTATACCTCAGGAATAATCATTAGAGATATACACCCCATGTAAGAGTGCTCTTAATTTATGTTAAACATGTGCAACATGTCCAGTCAATTAAGGTAATGAAATTAAGTTCAATTAATGAGTTTGGGAAAAAATCCTAATACAAACATGTTACCATTTTTCCACTCATGAACTGAACTTTGATTACTTTACTAAAGTAACTGAATTTAAACAGAACTGACCCCACATGTTGTACAGGATCACAGTATTTGACATCGCTGCCCCTTGACCTCCTGAATGAAAGGTGTATGTGTTGATACTGGAGGATGACATGGCTCATGTGAATCGTGCTGATTGGTTGATTGCTGCTGCAGGATTCAGCACGAGAACGTGGTGAGGCTGGAGCAGTTCTATGAGAGCCGGACACATTACTACCTGGTCATGGAGCTGTGAGTGCAATACTTCTCTCTCCTCCGTCTGTCCTTCTCTCCTCTTCTGTCCATCTCTCCCCTTCTTCCCTTCTGTCCTTCTCTCCTCCTCTCTCCTACCTTCCTCTCTCCTTTTGTCCTTCTCTCCTCCTCTCTCCTTCTGTCCCTCTCTCCTCCTCTCTCCTACCCTCCTCTCTCCTTCTTTCTTTCTCTCCTCCTCTCTCCTTTTGTCCTTCTCTCCTCCTCTCTCCTACTGTCATTCTCTCCTCTTCTCTCCTTCTGTCTTTCTCTCCTATCTTCTTCTGTCCTTCTCTCCTCCTTCTGTTCTTCTCTACTCTTCTCCTTAGTGATTGGTGATGTTCCAATGCATTTTACTGTGCAACCACACAGTAAAATGTCCAGCATGAATTAAACTCAACAAAGTACATAATGAGTCCAGTTGGGACCATGTGTACTGGCTAATTTAATACTGAACAGTTTTTTGTGCACAGATAAAGTACAATAACCAGATCCTCAGCTCATATGTTCAGTCCTGTCTCTGCTTATTAATTACAGGAGGTTGTTGTTTACAGGAGTTTCCATTACTATATTACAGTGCAGAATATCCACTGTTATAGTATTGTCCCTGGTCATGCTCCTTCATGAATATAAGTCACATCAAATTGCAGTGTTTTTGCTTAAGTGGTTAGTGAAAAGAAATGTTAAGAATATGAACTTCAGTACGTGTAGAATGTAAAGCATCTGTGTCACACCCCACTCAGATTGTGATTCTAGGGGTGAGCTCTGGGGGGTGCTGTTGGGGGTGTGTCCTAACTGCCCCCTCCGGTCCCGTCAGCGTTTCTGGGGGCGAGCTCTTCGACCGCATCCTGGACCGCGGGGTGTACACGGAGAAGGACGCCAGCCTGGTGATCCGGCAGGTGCTGAACGCCGTCAGTTACCTCCACAACAACGGCATCGTGCACCGCGACCTCAAGGTAATGCCCTGGGACACCTGAGATACCGTTTGAGATGCTCAAACAGCCGTGACCTCACAGCTAACACACAACATGGCTCACAATGCTGCTGCCATGCAGTGGCAATGCTATAACATTGACCAGGTATTCCAGTAACACCGTGAGGACATGCTGTGCTAGCTGGGCTAATCCTTCCTCAGTGTTACATGTTCAATAATTCCCACCTTCTCAGCCTCAGTTGACTTGCTGTTGTTTGGGTAAAAACGGCCATTTTAATACCTTGACATTCTCTCCATCTGTCTGCAGCCTGAGAACCTCCTCTACTACACCCAGCACGAGAACTCCAAAATCATGATCAGCGACTTCGGGCTCTCCAAGATGGAGGACAATGGCATCATGAGAACTGCCTGCGGAACCCCTGGATATGTAGGTGGGTAGCCCCGCTGGACTAGCAGGACCTGATTTTCTTCTGTGGAACCAGCAAGTACACTGACATGGCATAATCGTGTCCCTCTGGAGAGTAGGTTTCTTTGGAATGTTTGCCAGAGTCTGTGTTCTCAAACTCATTCTAGAACATTGCTTTCAATTACCAGTAGTGATTATTGCCTCAATAGAATGTTCAGTTATTGACATGTTTGTGATCTTACACCTTAAAGGGTTAAGTAGTCATAGTAGCCATGACTTTCATGCTTCAATAAATATAAAGAAAAACAAAAAAATAAGAAAACTAAGCCATGCGCCTTTATAAAAAAATGTATGCTCATCGGGATACAGTCATTATCAGTGGACTGTGTTATTGGCTGCTGCATGCAAAACACAACCACGTCTCTCACACAAACAAGTCTTTTAGATGAAGACTCTCAGTTGACAAACTCAGAGCACAGGTGTGAGACTTTAATTGTGTGCCCCCCTCCCTCCTCCTCCCTCCTCCTCCCCCTTCCTCCCCCTTCCCCCCACCCCGTACAGCTCCTGAGGTGCTTGCTCAGAAACCGTACAGCAAGGCAGTGGACTGCTGGTCTATCGGAGTCATCACCTACATCCTGTGAGTACCTGCCACAGATACAGCAGTCACTAATTAATTTGTAATGAATTGATTCCTATTTGAGACCTCAAATATTGCATGCAGTGCAGTGTGTAAGTATTTGGACAGTAGCGCTTTTTTGTTGTTTTGGTTCTGTACTCCAGCTTGTTGGATTTGATATGAAACGATGAATACGAGGTTAAAGTGCAGACTGTCTGCTTTAACCTGAGGGTATTTACATCCATATTGGATGATCCATGTAGGAAGTACAATCCATAGTTCCCCAATTTAGGGGACCAAAATTCTTTGCTTTTTGTCTGTACCATGACTATGATGGCTTGGGTTCAAATGTCCATGTGTAACTATTCTAAATAAAGAAGGCAAATTCACACTTAACAATTTAGTCATTTAGCAAATCCTTCATAGCTAAAACAACTTACAAACGTGTATTTCATATTGTCAGCAAACTGCACAAGAACCTAGAGATATAGCAAATATACAATTATATGTGTCACCCTGAAGGGGTGTGCCTCAAAACCTGTGAGACAGAGGTAGAAAAATTTTCTTTTTGACTAAGTAGAAACACTGAGGTGCTGTCTGGAAAGGTGCATTTTTAGCATAGCATAGCATAACATAACATAACAAGTTCCCATTCAGCCCAAAAAACGCTCACCGTTTTGTTACCACTAACGGGTGCTCACCATTCACCTGCAAACTAGATATTATCCAGCACCAAAAGATGTTTTTAGATGTTTGTGGGAAACAGCTGGTGAATCTGCCTGATTGGAGAAGCTGGTTTCACCGTCAGAGATTGAGAACAGAGAGGCTTCTGGATGCTGGAAGAAATAGGGCATCCAGCTGGCCAGAGGGTGATGAGAGGCCTGGTTGGAGAGCACCTGGTGTAATTATTTTCTGAAGACAGGAAGGGGCAGCACCATTTGCAGTTTGGTCTGCCAAGTGAAGACTGTTCCAAAGCACCGTGACATATGTGAATTAGCGCAGGCTGAAGGCCAGACAGGCAGCAGCTTGCCGGGCCACCGGTAGCAGTCTGAGGGCAGAGGGCCGATAAGCCGGCCAGCGCGGTGTTGCCGTAGTCCAGACGGCAGATTGCGAGGGCTTGGATGAGTAACTGTGTTCCCTCATGGGTGAGGAAGGGGCAGACGCTCCTGATTTTGGGAAGGGAGAAGCTGCAGGACCAGGTGGTTACCCTGATGGGTCCTGAGAAGCTCAGCTGGTCATGCAGGGTCACGCCAAAGTTCTCAGCCGAGTGGGAGGTGTGACGGTGTGGAGCCGTCAGTGGCATTAAAACGTCAGTCTGTGGCGAACTCTCTTGCCAGGAGGAACACACATGAACTCTTAGGCTAGCCACTGTTCATCTCCCTCATGGACTACTGCAGCCCCCTCCTGGCTGACCTTCCTGCTTCTGCCATCAGACCTCTGCCTGTTCATCTGATCTACAGCCCCCTCAGACTCAGCCATGTCACTCCCCTTCTCATCTCCCTCTACGGGCTATCTATATCGGCTCGCATGAATTTCAAAACCTTGGTGCTAGCAGCTAGCCTACCAGGCAGCTAAAAGGACAGCTCTTTTATGTCTTCAGATGATTACCAGAGCCTACACTCTTACCAAACCCCTCTGTTCTGGCACCCCCTTCCCCCCCCCCCCCAGTGTACCTGCACTTAGAGATCATGTTTCCTGGTTGTTATGACCCCCCAGTGGTGGAATGAGCTTCCAGCTGCAGTCAGGACAGCAGAAACCCTGCCCATCTTCCCACTGCTGTCAGAACAGCAGAAACCCTGCCCATCTTCCCGCTGCAGTCAGAACAGCAGAAACCCTACCCAGCAGAAACATACTGAAGACCCACTTCTTCAAATTGCATCATGGCAAATTGCATCTGTTAATTTATAGCCAGTATTAATTATATATACAGTATCAATCTGGTGAGGTGGTGCCTGTGTTCAGATTTAGAAACCCAGGGCCTATGATTAGAGTGATCACCTGATTGGTATTAATCACTGGTGGTTAGACCTTGAGTCTGTGTATGTTTCCTGAAAGGCTGGTTGATTAAACAGGGCGCATTGCTGCTGCAGAGCTATAGCTTCCCCTAGTGGAACACCATCCACATTATATAGGATAGGAGCTGAGCATCTCTCTTGTTTGAACCCCACAATTCACCTGCTGCTCTGAAATAGACTGCAGTGCAGAACTGTTTGGCACCTTTAAAAGAGTGAAGTAATTAAATGTTTCTACAAGACTATTTAAATGAACGAAGACGTCATGAAGTGTCTAGGTTTACATTATCCTCGGGTAACCGATGAATCACTTCATTTGAACACTAATATTGAAATTTTGTCTGCAAATGAGACAGTTGCTATACCATTTGAGGAAGAAGAACCTGTGGTACAAATATGCTATACTGAGGTCCTAGAGGGGAGTGTATATTGGTGTTTATTGTTTATATTATGTGAGTAAATGCTTCGTTTTCTCTCTCAGACTCTGTGGATACCCTCCTTTCTATGAAGAGACAGAGACACGCCTCTTCTCTAAGATCATGAGGGCGCAGTACGAGTTTGACTCTCCTTTCTGGGACGACATCTCTGAGTCTGGTGCGTGCCTCTGAGTCATTCCACCCCTGTCCCATGTCTCTGTAGCCCCAGCTCACTTTCCCCCCCTCCCCTCTCCCCCAGCTGGGTGTTGACATTTTTTGTTTTGCTTTTCCGTTTCTGCAGCAAAAGACTTCATCCGCAACATGCTGGAGAAGAACCCCAAAAAGCGCTACACCTGTGAGCAGGCCATCCGTCACCCGTGGTGAGTATGACTGGAGGAATCGAGCTCGGAGCGCAGGTGCAATGAACTCTGGGAATGCACAAACAGTCTAATCCGATACCTCTGGGGAAAGCACAGATGGTCCAATCAGATACCTCTGAGGGGATGCAGAGATGGTCCAATCAGATTATCCGTTTGCCTGCTCTTCCTTCTCATCCATTTCTGAATATCGCGTGCACCCTGAGGTGCTCCGTTCGGTTTTTGGGGTTTAACAGTCCCGGGTTTTTGGTGCGTAATTGACACTCCCAAATCACAAAGCCTGACCCGTGGCCTGGCTGTGATCTCCTTCCCCAGGATCATCGGAGAGACTGCACGCAGCCAGGACATCTACCACTCTGTCAGCATGCAGATCCAGAAGAACTTCGCCAAGTCCAAGTGGAAAGTAAGTCTTCTGCCTCAATCACTCATATTTATCTGAGGAAAGGTATCCAGGTATTACTGAGTCAGTTGGATAACTGCACTAAAAATGAGTAAAACCCGGAACCCTCCCAAATCTGGAGCACGGACTGAAGTTAAAAGAGCTGTTCCGGATTTTACGCAGTTACCCAGCTAACTCAGTAGTCCTGCTTCGTGAAACACCCCCCAGCTAGTCAGGTGAACTACCAAAGCACATACAGTTTCCAACCACAGAATGAAAAATAGGGGAGGCAGGTCCAGTTAACAGCAAATTATTGCAATGTTTTATGTGCCAGCCTTCCCATAATGCCCTGGTGCCCAAACTACAATCACAGTTACACTGGGAGACACTGCACTGGGGTTAATGTCCCTGGTTTGGTATTAAGGAAAATCTCAGAGATTAGGTTCAACAGTACAGCAGAAACAAAATTGCCTATTTCAAGATGACTATGGAAAACCGTCAGAGAAATTAGGATTACCGTCAGATTTTTTTTTTTTTGGTAAAATATATGCTTTTGTAAAGGTCTACTGTACAAGATGTAAATAAACATGGAGTGTATTTTCATAAAGATTCTGATAGCAGTAATTATGGCAGGTAAAATGTATTACATCATTTGAAGTGGTGCTTATCATAAAGGCTTTTTGCGGGCATCATGTTGGCATTACAACCACAGGCATTAAACCCAAGGATATTTTTGACCCGGCTGTGCTTACACTCATACCTGTGTCTTGGTTGGGTTACAGCAAGCCTTCAATGCGACTGTGGCCATAAACCACATGAAGAAGCTACAGCTGGCACACTCGGAGATGCTCGCCAAACAGACCCAGGGACCCGTCCCCGACATCAAGGTCGTTGACCTTTCCTCCCCCGGCCCGTCCCGCCAGAACCTGGCCCCGGAGAACCTGGAACCCAACGGCAACCAGCCCGACGGTCACATGACGCTGCCGTCCAATCCGAACGAGCCCAAGAGCCACTACTACCCCGCGCGGCCCAATCACAGCGAGCTGGCGCACGCTGACGGCTGCCACGGCCTCACCTTGGTGGAGAAGGGCAAACACGCCTACCACTCTGAGCCTGCCAACCTGAACGGGACAGCCAAACAGTACGCCTACACCTGCGTTTAATATACTCTCTATACAGCCTCTTCCAGTGCCTTAGTAGGATTTACACCATCAAGGCTGGTGTTGATGCAATTTCAGTTCATTCCGTTCAGCAAAATTGTTAAAGTTCAATTAACTAGTTGAAAAATGCCCATACAGTCAATTGAGGACTTTTTAAATTTTATTTAATTGGCTGAATTGAAATGCAGTTGGCCCCGGCCTTGACTGTTAGCAGATAAGTGAGTTTACCATATGTACTGCAGGTTTGTTATGACTGATATATAGAGATCTGTGATTTAACCCTTTAAGGTGTAACTGAACATTCTATCGCTGATGTAACAATCACTACTGGTAACTGAAAGCAATGGGGTTCTAGAACACTGACTTAGAACTTTTAAAATACTTTCCAAAAAAACCTGCTCTTCAAAGGGTTAACTCTGTACTGCAGGTACGGCACCATGTTCAGAGGCTCCAATGGAAATGTGCGTCCTCTGCAGACTGGCGTGTGCTCTGTCATGTGACTGACTGGAACAGCAACACAGGGACAATAAACACAGGTACGGCTGTCTGCTGCATTCAACTCTACACACACGCACGTGCATACACTCACACACACGCACGTGCATACACTCACACACGCACGGGCATACACTCACACACGCACGTGCATACACTCACACACACGCACGTGCATACACTCACACACACGCACGTGCATACACTCACACACACGCACAGGCATACACTCACACACACACACGCACGTGCATACACTCACACACACGCACGTGCATACACTCACACACACGCACGGGCATACACTCACACACACGCACATGCATACACTCACACACACCCACGTGCATACACTCACACACACACGGGCATACACTCACACACACGCACGGGCATACACTCACACACACGCACATGCATACACTCACACACACGTGCGTGCATACACACACACACACGTGCACACGCATGCACACACTCACCCACATGCATGTACACATGCATACCTGCATGCACACATGCACACACATGCACGCACACACAAGCTTGCGTGCATACACATGGTGCATCCTGTAAGTATTTGGACAGTGACACTGGTTGTGTTGTTTTGGCTCTGTACTCCAGTACATTGGATTTTAAATGAGGCAATGAATGGGAGGTTAAAGTGTCGACTGTCCGCTTTAATTTTAGGGTATTTACATTCACATCAGGTGGACCATGTATGAATCACAGCCACTTTTATACATAGTTCCTCCTTTTTAGGGGACTCAAACAAAATAGACAAACTAACATAATCACACACACACACACACTCATGCCTATCTGCGGTGTTCACCTGTAAACACATGTGCGCATACATACATGCACATATAAATGTGTGCACACAGACACATGTAATTGGCAGTGCCTCTCTTGTGGAAACTAAATACTGGAAACACTCAGGTCAATACCTCTCTCTCTCTCTCTCTCTCCCCTGTCCCTCTCCCTCTCAGGTCTGACAGGTCTGGTTTTTCTGCTGAGCTCCTGGCTGAGTGTGAATCAGCAGTTTGTGTGGACGGGCCCATGACACTGACTGAATGGGAGCTTTGGGGTAGCCATTACTGCAACATCCCTAAATCTGGAGGAATTCAGAAGAGCACCTAGACACACACACACTCACACACACACACACTCATACACTCTCTGCGCTCACACACTCACACGCTGACACACTCACACACTCACACACACACACACACACACACACACATCTGCACACATTTAAATACACTACATCCTAATTGTTCAGAATCCTTGTACGGAACTTCCACTTGCTCCGGAGGTCCAGGGCCACTCTATACGAATGTATATACCATATGTCTGCATAAAGAAGCACTGTAATCCCTAAGAAGGCTGTATTTAAGCCTCAGTATTAAACTTGCAGAAACTGAAGAGGTATTACAGTAGTGTAACGCTATGGAAGTCATGTACGTGTGATTTATTCAAGTATAAAGGTCCTGCATCCACGTGAAGCTACGCTGGTGAATGTAATGTGTTTTATGTACTGTATCATGCATGTACATACTGTAACAGTGCAGTAAACGACAGTGCAGGATTACTGTAGCTGGTCTATGATGATAAAGGCTCTGTGGTGTGGTCAAAACGCAGAATGCGTGACCATTTTATATTTATATTTTTTTGATGTTTGTACAAATAAACAGGCATTACAAAGCTGCCGCAAGGTAGATGAGGAACGACCGACAGTGAAGAGATTGTACATGTTTGTTACCAATATGAGAAGGCGAGCGGAGACGTGTAATACTGTATTTCTGAAATGCCACAGTCATGTGTTTCTGAAATGGCAGATTTTATTTTTGAATACGCGCTATCCGAGGGCGGAGGTGAGAAATCAGCTCTGCTGTTGATGCGAATGTCCTTTTACTGGTGTAAATATTTCCCTGAGTGTTGCCAACTCACCAACGCTCACACTTGTAGAGCGAAGGGTTTTCTGCTGTAAATATTTTAATAATCACGTTAAAGAGGTTATATTTAATATGGGACGGAATCTTTCACGCTGCACATATTTAACTGAACTGATTTGTGATTGGTCTGTGCGGAGTGTGAGTTCTTATACTTTTGTCTTGGCTAGCATCGTGACCAATAAAGACCCAAGTGAAAGCCATCCCATGTCATTGTTTTCATTTTTCACACTTGTTTTGGACACAAAAGATACATTTTACAAAGAAAAGAAAATGCAAGGTAATACAGGATGTTTGAGAAAGATATACAAAACCAAGAGCATTGTTCCAAAACATGAACTTTCACGTGTCCAGAACAAAAGAGAGCACAAAGGTTGAATAATATTGTGATGAACATTGTTTGGAGTAGTTTTGGAAAAGATGCCAACACAAAGGACAAATCTGTGGTCCTCTGGCTTTACACTCCCAATAAAAAGGGTTCTTTGGCTTCTCTCCAGAGGGGAAACCTTTTTGGTTCTTCATGGAACCCTATATAGTAGTTGTGAAAAGTATGAAAGCTCCCAGATTGAACCATTTTGCCCATTAAAGAACATTTGCGCTATATAGGGTTCCTCTATGAAGACCTTTTAGAACCCTTTCTTCTGAGAGGGTTCTCCTATTCTGATTACTCCGTAATAAAAATCCACTGGATGGCCTCAGGGTGGCGCTAAAATACAGGAGTCCATGACTCAACATGGAAATCAGGATAATCTTTAAGTGCTGCAAACATCTCAAACACCATAGCCACATTTCTAATGCTGGCGCTTCTTGCTTTGCCACAGCTCCTTCTGGACTTTGGCAATACTTCTTGGTACCTCAAGCCTTCATTCAGATATTTAACCCTTGGTCATATGTTAACACAATGGACTTCTGGGCAGCTGATTTTGTTTAAGTGACCAGTTTTCATGTCATCCATCCATCCATTATCTATACCCGCTTATTCCTGGTCAGGGTCGCGGGGGGTGCTGGAGCCTATCCCAGGGTGCACTGGTTGAGAGGCAGGAATACACCCTGAACAGGCGCCAATCTATCACAGGGCACACACACCATTCACTCACACACTCATAACTATGGGCAATTTACAGTCTCCAATTAGCCCAATCAGCATGTCTTTGCACTGTGAGAGGAAACTGGAGTACCTGGAGGAAACCCACACAGACACAAGGAGAACACACAAACTCCACACAGAAAGGCCCAGGCCGGATGCAAACCCAGGACCTTCTTGCACCACCATGCTGCCCTCTTCATGTCATGCAAAGCTATTTCTGACATTCAACTTAAGAGGGTAAATCATCCTTCAATAAAATTATTCAATGTTTAATATTTAATAAAGGACAAATAACTGCTTTATATAATACAGGGGGATGAAATTATAGCTGGAATGAAAACCAGAATCCGCAGGACGAAATTTGAAAACACCTGATTTGCAGGTAGGAGAACTGTGTTCTCTCAGGTAAAACTGGAAGCAACCTGCACCCCGATCCGTGTGCAACAACACAGACATTGTCTGGCTCTTTAGTAAGTGTGAGACAGCATATTATGAGACTTTTTATAATGCAGCTTTGCTACACAGAGTATTTAAGGATCAGGCTATTGAGCTCAAATCCAGTGTCTAAAAATAAAACAGGAAACCAGCCAAGCCTGTCTTTCCATACATGAATAGGGCTATTCAGCTGTATTACAAAATATAGTCATGGCAGTAACAATAATGGAAATATTACTTTAAAAAACAACAATCACTGTGGGCTTGTATTAAAAAAGAGATATCTTCAAAGATCCAGAAAACCAAACACAATAGCATGTACACAAGCATTTGCATGCTGCTATGACAATTGAGTATTTGCATAATAATTAATTCATCTTATAGAGAGGACCCCCATGTATGCGGCTGGAATGCATTGACAGTAAATTGGGTTTTTAAAATTTCTTATTGACTTGCCAATTCAGTAAATACATTTTAACCTGTTTCTTCCTTCAGTGAGACTGCCTTGAAGTTCATTGAAGTCCAGTTTTACCATTTGATTAATGGCACCATTCTTTGAAGGGTTAGAGGAATAGTTATTGTTATTTTCAGAATGCAAGAACTTTTATCTAGGTTTGGGGAAAAAAATAAGTTTCAATAAAGTTAAATTACATTACAGGCATTTAGCAGACGCTAACACAACTTTTTACATAGCATTTACATTGCATCCATTTATACAGCTGGATATATACTGAAGCAATGCAGGTTAAGTACCTTGCTCACGGGCACGACTGCACTGCCACCGAGTGAGGAAAGTTGTGGAAAAAGCATTGTTTCTTTGCTATTTTCTGTACTTAAATTAAAAAATAAAACATAGATCTTTTAAAGAAATGTTTTATCTTTTATCTAGACCTTCCCAAACCCTGAAGATAGAGAAGCCTTCTAGAATTTTTTTCTTGCTCAAAAAAGCTCTTGACTAAACCAGGCTAATGGATAATGGAACCCTTTGACTGAATTGACACACAGTCGCGGTTTTCAGCCAGCTAGCTCCCAGAGGTAAACCGGATGTTCAAATTCATGGCTAATGTTACTGTGACCCACAATGTCCTGGCAGGATCACGGGGGAATTACAGCCAAAGGATTTCAGCAAATAAGCACTTATCCAATTTGAGCATGACAGAAAAAAAGGTTGCTATGCATTTCAACATTCCCTTGCATGAACGGGTGTGCCTATGAAGCATTTTCTTTTTCAGCTTGGCAGGATGTTTTATTGTTAATATCTGCTGTTGTGATTTTGGTTTGGATTTTGAATGTTGATTAAAAAAAAAGAGTTGATGATAAAGTTTCTAAAAGTCTTATAATGGGTGTGAGATGTGAGTTCTTTCTGATAAACCTCTGCTGTGCAATGCTTATTTCTGTGGACGTTTCTATCAAATTTGTCAACCAGTGGCAAGTGCTTGAGTAAAGATTAAATATGTATTAAATATTTTTTTAAATGTAAATGATAACTGGCAATATAGGAGGAATGGAAACATGCAAAGTATGCATTTAATTAGCATTTGTGCACTAATCCTCTGGTTGCTTACTGATCTTCCAGAGGTCCACAGTCCAGTCTGTTTTCACTGTAAGACAAATGCTCTCTGAACAGAAGTGAAATTATTTGTACTAAGTCATTGAGCTGAATAGAGACTGATAAATGTTTTATTTGATAAATTCTACTGCAGGACTGTCCAACCCTGTTCCTGAAGATCTACCATCCTGTATGTGCTTAAAAATTGAGGGGAAAAACTGATTATAAAAATGTACATTGACAATGCACTGACCCAGCAGTTTAAAACAACGCTGACTAAACTGGAAAACAAACCCACCATCTTAGTCCAGTGTCCACTGACACTGTCCAGAACCCTTCTGCCTGCATGCATAAACACACAGGGAGGTCAGCTTTCACTGTGCATTTCTGTTTCTGGGGGCGGGGCTAGTCCAACTGCGTGCAAGCCCAAGCCAATAGGTTTCAGAGCTGAAGATCTTCGTGCAAGAGAATGATGGTTTTCACCAGGCTGCTGTTAAAGATCTTAGAATGAGATAAGATGCTGATTTTAATGTGGCTAAAACAGCAGAATGCAGCAGTCCAGGACCAGGGGCGGCGCAGTGCATTATGGCCATTTAGCAGCCAATCTTATTCAACACAAGTTCTTTTTACATAGCATCCGTTTACACAGTCGGATATATAGTGAGGCAATGCAGGTTAAGTACCTCGCTCAAGGGTGCAACGGCAGTGTCCAGGAATGGAACTGTGACCTTTAGATACAGAGACCAGTTCCCTAACCATCAAACCACCATCAAAAACAAAATCATTCTTAATGTCTGCTTGCGTAAAGATGGAGCTAAAATTAGAATATAATGGTACACAGTTTTGTCCGGGATTTTTTTATTTCTTTTTTATTCTGAGGTCCATTTGGAAAGCGGGCCTGAAACAGAACCCAATGTTCAAAAACTAGAGGAAAGGTCAAGCCTCCAGCTTTTTCTATAGCCACCTCTCTCTCTCTGGATTGACTAATCCACCTCAAGTGTCTTATTACACAATATTTGAAAGCGGTGTGAAACCCAGCCGTGTGGCTTCTGGTAAGGTGTGTACAAAACACAGCAGGAAGTGTCACATAAATTCACAATGACTGTTCGATATGTGAGTAAGTGTGTGTTTGCGCAATCATATCACAGACGTAATCCACAGTAAGTGTGCTCGAGCATCTGTTTACACAGAAATATGTGGCTTGTGGTCTGCTTTCACAGGAAGAGGAAGTCTGGGGATGTTTAAAAAAACGCATGACAGTACCAACACCGACAAGATGCTTGTTGCAGACCATTGCTCCAAAATACATCACTTATTCCAAGCCCCAATGCACTCAAGATAAGTTCAAAGATCTTCAGAGGGTGAGTATCAAGGCAGCCTTTGCACTTACCCAAGATCAGGTGATATTGGACTCTGATTATGAATGGATGGAATTTTCATGGTAAACAACTACAAAAACCTTGGAGGCATTTTGTTTTACTGTGGGGAAGAGATACAACATAATTTAAATTGCACCAGATTGACATGGTATCTCCACCTTGGCTTTTTTGTTCTGTGGAATAAATGTTACAAAGAAAGGTCAGCCTTGGGCGCATGATAAACAATGGGCCGGTCGTGTGATTGGCTGTATGCCTCTGAGGTTCCAATCTACATCCTCCAATAACGTGAAACAAAAATTATGTCTCTTCTCTGTAACAGGTTTAGGCTGCCTGTCCAATGGAAATGTTTAAACAAGAGCAATTTAATGCTCTCTGGAAATATGACCTTCAAACCATTCAGTGTTGAAAAATGTAACAAGATACAATCAACTATTCCCTAAAAATAGCAGTCCAAATAGTTTCTTGAAAACTGCAGCCAGATCTGCCAACTTTTTTGTCATTAAATTGTCTGACTTATCAGACTATTTTGCTGCAGTAGGTGGTGTGCCAATGAAAAGTTTTCATGCTGTGCATGTCTGGGGTTGAACAATTCATTTTACCCAACCCAGACAGACTGTAATCCTGGCAGGTTGTGATGTTTTGCGTACATGCGTATATGGTCACAAAACATCTGGGGCAGGCAAAAGAGCATGCAAGATGGATAAATGTTTGATGGATTTTGAGCGAGAGCCTTTACACGTGAAATTACCAAAGACATGCATTTAAATGTACGTATGCAGGAACCTAAAAGATATAGCCTAAAAACAAGGAATTAAGGATTTTTTTCCAATCCTTTCATTAGAATTGTTACTTGCATCATTGTAACCTTATTTTTAAAAATAAGGTACTCTTTTGACATCATTCTCAGTCGGCTGGCAAACTAACATTTGCATCTTTGAATTCCCTCCACCATCTTTAGCATCTGGTAAATACTGAAAATAAAGTATCGTTTGGGCCCTGGCCTTGGACTGCGAGTCGGGGGAGGGCGGAGGTGTAGGCTGGCAGTGCTGTCTGCCAGTGCTGCATGCCAGGGGAGTGTGCCAGGGCTGTGTGCCAGGCCAAACACCGCTGGTCTGTTGTGCAAAAGTGGGAAGAACCGTAGATGTGGCAGGAGCAGGGCCCGGGTCTGGGTAGGGCCAGGTGACCAGAGCACAGGCCAGGGGGACAGACAGACAGACAGGCACACGCTGGACAGACGTGGCCCACAGAAAATAAATATGCTGCCGCCTGCCACCTTTCACCTGCATTATGCTGCTGGCTGAGGTGTGTTTATTTTGCGACATTGCCAGCATTGCACAAAATCCTCAGATCTCAAAAAATGAAATTTATAATAATAATCAAAAAGAGAAAAAAAAAACTATTTTCCATTTTCCAACATGGCACATCGTTATAGGTATAGCTGAGTAGTGGAGCACTGGCGGTAAATGCAGTGGTATATGGTATAAAAACATTCAATGTGTGGGAGAAATTTTGTTTTACATGACATGAAAAATACGTTCTAAACTTTATCTTAAACTGCTAAACATGAGGGATTACCCAATCAACAAGCCGTGCAATGCGATGCACAATTTATTTACTGTAGTCACTGTTAAGGGTGGGACAAAACATTCAGTGGTGACAATAATAATCACCATAAACTCATAAACTCATCATGTAACACTTCTCATACAGGTGCTTACCGCACTTACTGGATAACCTTGTTGCATGGGATGATGGGGCGGGCCTGGTCAGCTCAGCCTCTGATTGGTGCTACTAGGGAAAGCAACAGCAGCTGGTTGTGGCCTCTGATTGGTGCTGCTAGGGAAAACAACAGCAGCTGGTTGTGGCCTCTGATTGGTGCTGCTAGGGAAAACAACAGCAGCTGGTTGTGGCCTCTGATTGGTGCTGCTAGGGAAAACAACAGCAGCTGGTTGTGGCCTCTGATTGGTGCTGCTAGGGTAAACAACAGCAGCTGGTTGTGGCCTCTGATTGGTGCTGCTAGGGAAAACAACAGCAGCCGGTTGTGGCCTCTGATTGGTGCTGCTAGGGAAAACAACAGCAGCTGGTTGTGGCCTCTGATTGGTGCTGCTAGGGTAAACAACAGCAGCTGGTTGTGGCCTCTGATTGGTGCTGCTAGGGAAAACAACAGCAGCTGGTTGTGGCTTCTGATTGTGCTGCTAGGTAAACAACAGCGCTGGTTGTGGCTCTGATTGGTGCTGCTAGGGTGAACAACAGCAGCCGGTTGTGGCCTCTGATTGGTGCTGCTAGGGAAAACAACAGCAGCTGGTTGTGGCTTCTGATTGGTGCTGCTAGGGTAAACAACAGCAGCTGGTTGTGGCCTCTGATTGGTGCTGCTAGGGTGAACAACAGCAGCTGGTTGTGGCCTCTGGTTGGTTTTTCAGGCTAACTGGCCCTGCATTGGCACTTTGCCAATGGGTCAAAGCCATTTCCAGGGCTGCTGTGGGTCTTGGTTGAAGGAAGTCTGTTCTGTGAATACACATCTATGGCCACCTACTCCACCACCTGTCCAGGTAGTCCAAGGTCCATCCAGATAATCCTGTCTCTTTTCCACTTCCAGTCACTAAAGCCGAATGACACTTCAGAGGCTTTAGTGCTGTTTCAGTGAATGGTTGGGCCCCACAGACTTAAAGTGGATTGCAGTGCTGCATGTGACTTGGAGCCAATCAGGGGGTTATAACTAGCCTTGCCTGGGAAAACAAAGGTTTCAATCAGCAAAAATGCCACATTGTGCTGCTATGAGAGGTACAGTGGAGGTACATGTTTGTTCTTTATGGAACAAATTTGCCAAATGTACCATGAAAGCACAATAATGTTCTATTTGGGTACTAATAAGTACATTTTACAAGCAAAAAAGCTACTAATGTATTACGTATTGCTGGCTAGGGGTACAATTTTATGTACCTATAGGGTACCACCCTAGTGATACGCGTTTGTATCTTTTATAGGCCCTTTTTTGTACCTTTTTTGTTTTGCTGCGAATGTAGGGACCTGCTATAGTTAGTTGACCACAGTCTGCACAGCAATGGCGTGAGAAAGAAAAGATGTGTGCACTGTCCTGAAGTGATGTGGGATGTGGCAGAGAGTAGCACAAACAGACACACTGGGGACAAATAAGGATAAAATTTTGAATAAACTGAAATTAATGCTTCACCAGAAACCCAATTTCTTTTGGAAATGGAATATATTGCATATGCTTTTTTTAAAAAAAAAAAAGTGTCTTCACCATCATAAAAGTTACAAAAAATATATATGGAAAATGAACAAATTATTACTTTCAGATATTGCAATATATTTTAAAATATACATTGCTGCAAAAAAAAATTGTATTTTTCAAAAAAGTTTGCACTACATTGTATAAATTTGCATAAATATTTGCATAAATTTTGTCATATGTTATACTAGAGGTGTGTGTTCTATCTACAACATGACACAGTTATCATTAACAATAAATCGATCAACCTTTTAAGCTGCTACATTTTTGACAGCCCTGTCTCTGACCTGATCCTAGCTTACAGGCTGGTGAGGACATCGATATTGAAGAGTTAAAGACACACATAAACAATCGTGCATGGCTGTGGTTGCTAGGTTACACACTGTACTTTTCTGCAGCTAGTCATCACGGCAGAAAGCAGTACCGTTAATATTTCTATGGTGAGGCCATATATGTATGAGCTGGAATGCCACTAACATTCTATGGTGACTGGCATACCAACACACAGTGTTGGGGAGACTACTCTGAATGTGTTGTAAAAACTACAAATTACATCACACTCAATGTGGTTGAACTACAACAAAGCTACCTTAAACTACAAGAAAGCTACCTAGCTTGTGAAACTACAGTTACTCAAAAGATGTAGTTCAAACTAACTTGTAAAAAAAAAAAAGATCATTACCATATTCCCCAGACATGACACACGTGTGATCAATGCCTTCTTTATGCACACAGGGAGAACCACAATACAGCTCAGTGGGGAAAACCAGCAATGTGTGCCAAATGGCAGTTTGACCATTGCCAACTATAGTGAAGCGGAGTAGTATTAGAGGGAAAAGAGAGAGAAGAGGCAGTATTTGGTCAAAAGGGTTTGGAAATATATATATGAAGGCCAAAAGTAGCTGGTAGATCCTGTAGTTAACTACACATAACAATGCCAAAAAATTAACAGCTACAAAGTTGATCTCCAACAGATATCAATAAATTATAAGCTCTAAAAAAAAAAAATCTAGTCTCTCTGACTGGCTTTGGAGGGAGGGGGTGGAATAGCTCTCTCTTGTTCCTCCAAACTTACATACTGCACCTTTAACTACATGCAGTCTAACTACTCCCCAACACTGCCATCGTACCAGCGTCCCATGCAGGCGACCAGCTTACCAGTGTCCAAAACACACATGCATTATGTTGGTCTTGCTGGTAACCAGCTATGCTGGTCTATGCTGGTTTTTCAAGCAGGGGTATGAAAGTCAGAATGTCAGAAACTGCCTGCTGGTTAGCTGAACACAAGACAAAAAAGTTTGGAAAGGATTTTGACCTGGGACTAATGTGGAGTTAATGTTAATATTGCTTTGGGGTAATGCCACCATGGCTGTCAGTATCCCAAAGATGAGCATCATTGCAAATGAATGGTTTTGGTTAGCCTTTAAGGTTATTCCAAAAAACTTAACCTTAAGCTTTGACCCTTTGAAGAGTAAGTTTTTTGGAATGCTTTTCCAAAATTCCAAGTCAATGTTCTAGAACTCCATTGCTTTCAGTAATTGCACAACCAGTAATGACTGTTACATCACTATTAGAATTTTCAGTTAAGAACATTCCAATCACATACTGAAAGGGTTAAGGCTCAGAATTTGCCATCCTTTGCCCTGCTCTTTGCCACTCAGCGCAATGCCAGTGACTCTCCAGGATGGATTTCTGGGCGGTGACCTTTGGGAACACTTCTACCATGACCTGCCCTGAGCCCTAATTCACTGAGTCAGCCTCGTTACAGTGCAGACATTTGAGTCTTATTTTGCAAGAGGTTGCACCAGTCTGTGGAAACCAGCTCCACTTCGTGTCAGAACTGCGTGACGGCTGGCACCGAGCCTAGTGGTCTAAAGTTTGTGCCACAGGGCATGAGCGCGTGGACGCTTTCTGGCGGACTTCATCCCCTCAGTGTCAAGCACCCTGCGACCGCGTGCTGTCACTCTGAGTGTATACAATTGCACTGGCAATAGGTACATGTCATACATTTCATTTGCTGAAATGTTGCTTTGTTTTAAATAATTTAAAAAAAGATTTATTTTGTGCATTGAAGATTGAGAGTGTGGGAGGTTCCTTTCTTTTAGTTTGTTCCACCAGCCCGCACCTACAATCCCAGTGTGTGTTGCTCTTGTTCAATAACAGATACTTGTCAATTGTGTATGGGTAATTTCATACCACTGAGACCATCTACTCATTCTCAGTTGTTCTCCTCATGGAATTTTTACCATTGCCTTACACAAGCACAAAATAAGTTCACTGCCACAAATGATATCTCATATCTCTCATATCTCAGAGGACATTTATTTTTTGATTAGTTTCTGTTTTTCATTTTATTTGTTGTGTTTCTTCATCTTGAGGGATAATTTATTAGTGCATTGTTTCAGTTGCATTTTTTTCCGTTTTGTTTTACCCTCGTTGCTCTCGGTCCTCTGCTGATGTATTTTCTGTTTGATGTATTTTAAATGTCTGTTTATAATGTCTTCTATGTGGATGGAATATTAGGATGAATAGTGCTCATTGTGGACACAGCTAACAGGGATCTGTGTGAATGAACGAAATGAAATCAATTTCAGCTATTTGGTGACAGGTCAATGCAAAGAGACCTTTCAGGATGGCTGCCATTGGTCCCAATATATTAGAGATAATTGGGACCAATGAGCAATGGGTACTGGCCAAAAAGGAGCTTCCTTACGCTGGAAAAAAAATCTCACTTGTTCAAATAGATCAGGACTTTGCTCTTCACAACAAAACCTTATGATTTGTTCAAATCAGAGATTGACAGCAAAATGGGAGGAGCTCCCATGTCTTGTCAATCACTGACTCGTTCAAGCAGATCAGGACTTTGCTCTTTACACCAAAACCCCTGTGATTTGGGCAAATCAGTGGGACACATAGTGACCAGTTTCACAATTTTGGGACATAGTGACCAGACCTTTTCTCCAGTCACTACAGATTATTGTAGGAGTTTAAAGTTTAAGTAGGATTGCCATGGTTCTTTCAGTTTTTATTTGTAGAGAAATATGAATTTTAAAATATTGATATGCCAATCTCAATATACAGTGCAGCTGGTTTCCCTGTTTTCAAAGAGCACCAATAGAGGAAAGATTATATCTGATGAACATAAACATTATACCCATGATGTACTCCAGAGGCCTGTGTCATCACTGAGCAGGGTCACTGAGTCAGCTGGATAACTGCGCTGAGTAAAACCCTGTATCACAGAGCAGGGTCACTGAGTTAGCTGGATAACTGCACTGAGTAAAACCCTGTATCACAGAGCAGGGTCACTGAGTTAGCTGGATAACAGCACTGAGTAAAACCCTGTATCACTGAGCAGGATCACTGAGTCAGCTGGATAACTGCACTGAGTAAAACCCTGTATCACAGAGCAGAATTACTGAGTTAGCTGGATAACTGCACTGAGTAAAACCCTGTATCACTGAGCAGGATCACTGAGTTAGCTGGATAACTGCACTGAGTAAAACCCTGTATCACTGAGCAGGATCACTGAGTCAGCTGGATAACTGCACTGAGTAAAACCCTGTACCACTGAGCAGGATCACTGAGTCAGCTGGATAACTGGCACTGAGTAAAACCCTGTATCACTGAGTAGGATTACTGAGTTAGCTGGATAATGATAGCTGGACTGCCTGTGTTGTCTTTGCACTGGCATAGTGGTAAGAGAAGTGGCCCTATCCTGTGTTTGGGGACCCACCAGTACTGTAGGTCGTGAGGGGTGATTAGGTGGGCCATGAGATACGAGACTTAGTGCACATCTCTGCATATCACACACCTTCAACAAATATTACATGCTGAACTAGACGTATGCACAATACTAACTGTAGTGCTCATGCAGTTGCTTTGACATACTTATGTTGAAAGCATTCCGATTCCACACTTCATACGGGACAACTTTGAGATGGGGATACAATTTTTTTTTAGTTGGATCAGTAAGTTTTTTTTTTTCTTCTTCAATTTTCATAGTTAGTCTGACAGAATTCATAGGACATGTATCATACAAGGGGGCAATAGCATACCTCCTAAAATATTCCATATACCGCAGCCAGAATATTAGCAATAGCCCTCACTCTCTGCTTCCGTATGCATGGACAAACAAGTGCAATAAAGGCACGTGCTTTTTTAATATTTTATTATTGCTGAAGAGTTTGCCCACAGATGCTGAGTTCACTGAGTGTGCGTCTGATTTGACGGGAAATTGCGCGGATGTGGGCGAGTTCATGGCCGTTGAGTTACTTGGCAAGTCTTCAAATTACACGCAGACTGATTCAGCAGGATGCTAATGGCAAGAATGGTTTCATGTCTCTCGTGCTCCATTTTTAATTAATTGCATTTTTAAAAACAGAGAAGCACGTGGGTCTGAAACGTAACATGCGATGTTTGCATTTTTATATTTGTTATATAAAGCTTTCTATGCAGTAAAATGTCCAGTGTTAATTCAACTCTAACAGTGTTAATTCAACATTTAACAGATAACAACCACATGTTCTTTTAGGAGTTGAATTAACACTGGACATTTTATTGTGTACTTTTTTTGTTTCAGTGGATAATGAACGTTATTATCCTAAAGGCACAATTATGCATGTCTTCGGGCAACAATTATTGATCACTGTCAAAGTAGACAAGTAGGCAACACAAATGACTGCAGTATATCCGCTGCCCGTGATGTGTCATCTCTAGGCGACGTGACTTACTGAAATAGACGAAAGGGGAACTCAGTGCTACAATAAGGAGTGGAAAGTGGATCTTTGTGAACCAACTTGCGACGAGGTCAATTCCCCAATGACCTGAAGCCGCTGAACACTGACGTTAAAGCAACATGGACGGTGCTACACGCACGTACAGTATGATACTGCACATAACACGATTTGGCGGCGTTCGCAGCTACAGTTAATTGTGCATATCAATCATCAGGATAAAGTTCATGGATTAAGGATAGTTTTTAAAACGTTATCAATTTTTTTGGCCACTGTATTACAGCAAAACTCATGTCTTTGGAACTATAATTTAGTGAATTTATTGCGACGTTCCCCGTGGAATAACTGAAGATACAATCAGATATGTCAACAACTTAATAATAATAATAATAATAATAATAATAATAATAATAATAATAATAATAATAATGGAACTAGTGGAAGTTCAGCGTGGACGATGAATAGTTTAGGCTACATTGTCACAGTGAATACTAAAGCATTTCAACATTGCAACAAGATCAGCATTACAATGGCTAATATAAAAACGCTGTTCGTGCCTTTACACAATGAATACGTGCGATCTGTTCATATGACCCACTGTAAGCCAAACGTTTATCTATGAAGTACTGGGACATTAAAGAAGCGCTCTAATTTCCGGTGGTACAGAGTGTCCAGCGATTACATTGGGTGGAGTTTGTTGTATTGAAAGTGTAGCCTAGGTCCTTCCCGGTACGCACGTAGGACATGAAACGCACGTGCTTTCTCTGTTGTGTTTCTCGTTACGCCTCCCGAAACGGGCGTGGACAAAAATTCCAGTATCTTTAAATAAGAGAACCGTTCAAACTTAAGTCACATAGCCTACTAGGTTTATCTGAGACAAGAGGAAGAAGCAACGAGGCATATTTCGGAATTTCGTTGGACATTTCTGAACACTTTAAGTAAGTTTTATCATCATTCATATTTTATAAGTAATGACAGAACGATAGCTTGTTTATTCCTCGAACTGGACTATCGGTTTTAGACATTACACGAGTGTCTTGCATCATGTTAAGTGTTCGAACAGGGCTTCATTGCAATAGTTGTAAGACGTCTCTCAAGCTTTCTTTTAACGGTGCATTGTTGTTTCAGAAGCAGATATTCATACTGTGTACAACAATTTGTATGTATATAATAAATTAGGTACTCGAGATTGTGGACCGCCGAACTGTTTATAAAAATCCAGGATGTAAAAGTATTCAATAACTCACAGTAAAATGTTTAGTATTAAATCAACACTTAGGCTACCGAGTAGGCTACATGCATTATTGTCCATACTGGACTCATATCTAGCCTACTCTGTCATAGTTGAATTAAGACAGGGAATTTTACTGTGCTAATTTAACTCGTGCCTCTGGAGATGGCTGTCTGGTTGTTTCTACAGAAGCTGATTTCCTGATTTACTTTCTGTTGTTTTGGGTAGATGATCAGTCCAGTGTTTGAACTGAGCACCTACTGCACACAGGCGGTCCATAAACGTTAGGAAAACTAGAGAGAAGTTCACTCAGAGAACGTGGTTAACACAGCTTTTCTTTTGGCCTGCAGGTGCAACCTTACGCAAAACCCCGTGAAGGAAATGGAGACCCTGCACGAGATCATCCCGTTCGCTAAGGAGATGATGAGCCAGAAGCCTAGCCGCGGCATGGTGAAGGTGTACGCGGTGGGCACCGTACTAGCGTTCTTCGGCGTGGTGATTGGCCTGGTAGAGACCATTTGCCGGTCTTTCTCGCCACGGGAGCCGATAGACGAAGAGTTAGAGCGGTTGATCGCTCGCGAGCATCGCCTTCAGAAGCACAAGGAGATCGAGATCGAACTGACGGAGACTTCAGCGGCCACAGAGGCTGGAGCCGTATCCAAGCAACAGTTAGCAGCTGTGCAGAGGAACACGGCCAACCGCCTACATGCTTCATAAAATCCACTGACAACTGTATTTATAGAACTTTGTGCTTACTTGCCATGAATATAGGCCTACTGTATATGACTTATATAAACGGACAGGACAAATAAGGGAAACAATAGCGATGGCTATTATCTTCGTTATCTGACCTGTTTCACCGAATAGCTAAACTTGAACTATGTTGTGCTGCTTTGGGGATGCGCCGCAGTCCCGTGTCTGAATATTGCCTGTCAGTTAGAGTACACAGATGCGAGGGCTGACCTCCAGCCCAGTGCAACGCAGAGACGCTTGCTGCCGTGCAGCTGATGCTTGAAGACGTTTACAGCAGACGGTCACACTCCTTACCTCTGCGAATGATTACTTTTATACTTAGAGGGAGAAAAATAGCTGAATGATGTATTTGTATATTCTTTTTGCAACGCAATAAATGCATATTTTTATTTACAGTATGTCCCAGTGCACTCTTTAAAAAAATTACAGACATACGAATTATAGAAATATGAAAATATTTACACTTTGTCAGAAGGAATTATTGCTGTTAGGGTAATATTTGAAATTTTTATCGCACCATGCAATCAGAAGTTACAGCCTGCTTGACCTCCATTTGAACATGTCTGTTGTCAAAGCCATCTTACACAATATATATCTTTCCAGAAAATGGTTATCCACTTGAGCTCTGATGTTCTACATTTCTTATGAAATTATTTCCCTCGTAATGACCTCTAATGCCCCTCATCACACAATACATTTTAATAACCAATATTCCAGAAACATTTCCATTAAATAAAACATTGATAAAGTTAGAACGCCTAGCTCTTTGTGCTTAAATAAGGAGCATGTAGCACTCAAATGTAAATGTGCATGCTATGACACTGCAGCGGTATATTACAATGCATAGTATTAAAAACTGTAAGGATAAAAATTGCATGATAGATGTTCACAAAAATTGTATGTATTGTTCCTTCAAATTAGGACTTTAGGTAACCGATTCTTATACTGTAGCCTTTGGTGTTCTTTGCTGGATACCAAGTAACACCAGGTAACCGTTTATCCAACCTCCGTGGATTTTAGGTAAAGTGCGACCTCTAGTGGCTGCATCAGACAGTACTGATGTTCCACATGCTCAGCTGTTCGTTCCACCTTGCTATTGAGAATAATTGATGAAATAAATAAATTAAAATGTGTTTGAGGTCATGTATGATGATGAAACACTGATTTCCATTGAAAATCATTTAAAAAGTCTTATGTCCAAAACGCAAAAAATGCACAAATTCTTTTTTTTTTCCCAAACAAATGGGGGGTTTTGTTTTTTCAATATCCACAATGACAGAATTTTTTTTTGAAGACTTTTACGATGAAAAATTCATTTCCATGGAAAATGCTCAAAATACATAATATTTATATATAATCTGATGCCCAAAATATGTATTTAAAAAACTAAAAAAACAATCAGCGTTTATTCAACGCTCACATGAATAGCATGAATAAAAACGTGTTTGCAGACATGATGAAAAATAAACTTTTGTGGAAAATCAGCAAAACACATAAGACTAATCTTATGCTCAAAATGAAATTTGGGTTAACCGACTTCGTGTATGACATATCTTTCGAACTATATTTCCAGTCCATTTTCATCTAGAGGTCTAAATTCCGGGTTTTGCTCACTGGAAAGGGTTAGACTTTTAATTTATTTACATTTTGGAGATAAGGTAGGCCTAAGGCTAATTTGGTTTAATCAATTGCAGTATTTTGGAAAATATTAATTGAACACATTTTCCACATAAGCTAGGCTACTCCGAATATCGTTGACAATTAGTTTTAACCATTCCACTTTTTGCACGCAGCGGACAAGAATTCGGCTAGTCACTGCTTTAATGGTGACGGTGTAAAGTGAAAAACTGCTATTCAGTAATGGTTGACAAAGCTTATGATGACTGCCTATCATCTCACAGCACTGTAGTAATGTAGTAAGCGTAATGCTTCTTAGTCAATTAAGCCCAATCAACAAACTCGTTGCTAATGTTTAATGTAAGTGTCCGGTGAACTGCGTCATATTAATAACAAGTTTATAATGGAACACCCACTAGGACTATCACAGCTCACGTCTGTGACAAACATTCTATGTTCCAATTCCAAAGTGCATCACAAAGTCAGACAGCCTCTGTTTGATAAAACGACACTCGTTGGGCATTATGACGGCATACCATATAACAAATATTAGACGGTATAACATAACATAACATTAACAGACTAGTGCAAGTAAAGACTGGATGAATGCTTTGTTGCAAAAGTCTCAGCTTCGGATAAGTGGTATTTCAACATGCCCGCGAAACCAGGAGCCGTGCCGAACGTCAATGCGGGCATAATGATGAGACCGAACGCAGGTAAGTAATATGATAGTCTAGGATTTTTAGTATAAATTAGTGTTTTAAATGATCACTTACGAAAGCACACTTTCAATTCCTTATTTAAATAACGTAATAACGTAAACAATACTTGTTTGCTGTCATGAGGCAATTTATCATTGATTTATGAAAGGCGCACACACTTGAATTAAGTCCGCCTGGTTGTACCGCGATGTCTTGTTTCCAACACTGCACAGCTGCAGCTGTGGCACCAAAGACGGTTTTAAAACCACTGTCAATAGTTCACAATTACAAAATATTTCGGATTCATGGTGTCACAGTTATATTAATGTTACTGATCCTTTTCCCCTCTCTTGATTCTAAATCAAGTTTCGAGGAGAAAGGTGGCATTTGGCAGTTGCCAAGAGAGGCCTATATTTCCAACACATTTCGCCCATGACAGGATGGGTAACAAGATGTTACTGAAAGGACCTCCTCACCTAGGCCCTGGTTGCTATGACAGCCACAATGTGAGTTTACAACACGGCTGGGAATGTTGTAGCTTTCTGTAGAGTAGGTACTATGGTACCTTCATATTTTTATTTCATGCACTACTAAAAACCTTATGGAGACAGCACTCATATACCTGCTGTACAAATTATGTCTGAATTACAAATTAATTTGATTAATTGCACTCTGCATAGAGAGTGTTCTTGTTGTGTAAGCAGTCGCCATTTTGTCTTGTCAGTGGGGCACTATAGCTTATGAACTGAAGAGGCCAGTAATCAAAGGATACACCCTGGCCTCCCGGACATCGATACGCTTTCCAACCATCAAAGAGGTACTATCCAGCTCTGTCCACCCTGTAGTGGAGTTCTCTGCATTCAAACATGGCCTCTGTTGTTTCAGGGAGCTTTAGCAATTTGGCCCACAAGACTCTCTTTCTCAAGGCAGCCAAGATCCAGTACCTGTACATGGAGAAAGTTTTATTGTACAGTGTGCAGTCTAGGGTTGTTTAGATAACAACAGATAACAAGAGGGTGTGCTTTTGTTTGGAATAATGTGGTAAATTTCCTGAACGATTGACTGAGTTATGAAGCACCTGGTCGCCCTAGCCACAGCATGGTGAACATTATTTCAGGAAGCATACGTGTGGCGTTTTCCCCTCCCCAGTCCACCAGTCCTTCGCCCCAGACGTACCAGCAGGACTGGGTGAAGCCCAAACGCCCTGTCCCGTCCAGGGTCCCGTTCCACTCCTCCGAACCCAGGTTCCGGGCCCCGGGCGTGACGCAAGACACCACCCCTGGGTGAGTGCAGTTCTGCTGGCTCCAAACACTACACTCGGAGAGCAAAGCTACAGTGGAGGCTCATGTTTGTTCTTTAGGGAACCAAGTTTCCAAACGTATCCTGAAAGTACACTAATGTTCTATTTGGGTACTAAGTACCTTTACCAACATAAAAAGGTACAAATTAATAATGTATTGCTGGCTTGGTGTATAATTTTATGTACCTATAGGGTACCACCCCAATGACAAGTGTTTGTACCTTAGTAGGCACTTTTTCATACCTTCACCTCTGAGAGTGTAGCGAGGGTACAGTGAGGTTTCATACAACCAAACGGGGCGGAGCTAAGTACAATATGCTATCAATATACTTTACACCAGGCTGGTTAGCAGAGGCTGGGCTCACTGTCTATAGCCACGTTCATCCTGAGATTTCTTCCCACTGGGGAGTGTTTCTTACCTCAGTGCTTGCTTTTTGGGGGTTCCAGCCAGGTTCTTCAGCTCAATTCTCCTTCTTCTACTCTGTATAGTGTCTTTGGGAAAGTTCTATGTAAAAAGTGCTATACAAATAAAATTGATGTGATTTTATAGTAATATGCTATCAGTATCTATGTGGCTGTGGAGAGCCACCCCTTTAAATGTATTCAAACAGGTGGTTTTCACCCCTGGTCCTGGCCTACCCCCTGTGTACGCTGGTTTTTGTTCCAGCTAATATTGTGTTTGATTAAGTTTATTGAAAGCATGTTCCATAAACAGACTTCAACACAATGCTGGTTTGGCTCATTACCATTTGCTTTGTCCTTGAGCTCTTCATTTTCCGCATATGATTTAGTATCAGTGACCAGGTGTACGCATTCAGCTCAATTAATGAATCAATACAAAAAGGAACCTCTTCCAGAATTAATCATTTACCAGTGCATATAACATAAAATTTAAAGCATTAATTGTCTAAAAATGGACCTGACTGGCTGAATGTCCTTCAATTAATAAGGATTATTCATTCTTTTTAATATGAATAATTTTCTGGCGTGTCATTGAGAGTAATCATTAAAAACAATGAATAACTCTTGATTACAATTGTACACAGGGGTGGCCTACTCCAGGACAAGGCCCGAAAACCACTGATTTAAACAGATCAGTGGCTGACAGTTCATTACAGCCCCACTCATTAAGGGGTTTATGAAACCCTACTCTCCCATGACTCATTAATACTGACACCAGACCATGAAACATGCTTTCACTGTGTGGCCAAGTCTGTGCCTGCAAACAAGCAGTGCTGTGTCAACATTGCCCTGTCCACACTGGCTGTCCACATGTACATTTCATAAGACAGACAAATGCACGTTACTGATCAAAGGACGTGTGACAAGATGTGTGGTGGAGTCTGTAGAGTGACCTACTCTCAAGTCCCCCAGTGTGGGATGAGTTTGAACCCCCTGCCAAGCCACTTTTTCAGCTCCAGTCCCTTCCCTTGCTCTGTGTCACCTTCTCTGCTTTCTACCCTTCTGAATAAAGCAAAAAATAAGAAACTGTCCTACTCTCTTTTTGTGGCACAGTGTTTAAAGAATATGATGACTTCAGCAGCTCACTGTAAGGTGTTCCACAGCCCAGGGACATACAGCCATGACACTGTTCAGAACAGGCAGGTGGCCTGGCCCATGAAATTTGGTGCTACAGACTGGGACCTGGTCGTCCAGCCAAAGAAGATAACTCTCAGGACTGAGGTAAGTTTTTTCACTCGCTTACTTTACCTCCTTGCCTCTTTTCCTCGTGTCCTTTCTTAGCTCCTTAGCTCCACCCACCAAGGAAACACATGCTAGGCAAATGGAATGTCCTTGCTCTGTCAAATTCGAGTTTCAAACCATGTCAATTACAAACGTGGCAGGTGGGGATAGGTGGATCCACAGTACGTCACGTTCTGGAAAAAATACCTCCTCAAAAGATGCACTTGTGTTTTCTTGCTCAAGAATCCTCCAGGAGCCTCCAAGCTCCTTGTTCCCAACTGGTTCAAGTAGCACTTGATAGGTTTGAATGTCCTTAATGACAGCGGACCTCGATTTCCCAGTCAGACGAGAGCCGAGGAGCCAAGGACAGATAAAATAAACTATTGGAATGAGCCCACAGAATCTAGAGGAGAGGTGGCCAACCTAAGTCATGGAGAGCCACAGGTTCTGCTGGTTTTTGTTGTTGCTCAGCTTCTAATTGATTAATTAAAGCAGTCTATTAGTGAACTTACCTCACCTGGATTCTTGGGTCAAAAACCAGAAGACCCAGCAGCTCTCCAGGACCAGGGTTGGCCACCTCTCATCTAGAGAGCAGAAAATCCTAAAATGCCACCTTTTTTATGCTGGTCTACCTGAGGCAGACAATATCTGCTTTCAGCAGCTACCTTTGCCTTACCTTCAACTTTAGATACAGCATTACCTTCTTTTAAATGGGTGCATTATGCATAAAGAATTCAGGTGCCATGGTAGTCTCTATAGTATTTTATGATCCCCCTGTACTTCTCAGCCAATCACAGATGTTACAGTCACATGTATACACTGCATATAAAATAATACATTTTATTTGTCTAGTGTGTTTCTTCAGTTACATGTCAATATGGGAGCTGTGAATATTTAAACAAACCGAGAACAATCTCAAGCAGGGTTTCAAATTCAAGTCCTGGAGGGCCGCAGTGTCGGCAGGTTTAACTCCAGTCCTGGAGTGTCACTGGGTCGGCAGGTTTAACTCCAGTCCTGGAGGGGGCGCAGTGTCGGCAGGTTTAACTCCAGGCCTGGAGGGCCACAGTGCCTGCAGGTTTAACTCCAGTCCTAGAGGGCCGCAGTGTCGGCAGGTTTAACTCCAGTCCTGGAGCGGGCGCAGTGTCGGCAGGTTTAACTCCAGTCCTGGAGGGCCGCAGTGTCGGCAGGTTTAACTCCAGTCCTGGAGGGCCGCAGTGTCGGCAGGTTTAACTCCAGTCCTGGAGGGCCGCAGTGTCGGCAGGTTTAACTCCAGTCCTGGAGGGCCGCAGTGTCGGCAGGTTTAACTCCAGTCCTGGAGGGCCGCAGTGTCGGCAGGTTTAACTCCAGTCCTGGAGGGCCGCAGTGTCGGCAGGTTTAACTCCAGGCCTGGAGGGCCGCAGTGTCGGCAGGTTTAACTCCAGGCCTGGAGCGGGCGCAGTGTCGGCAGGTTTAACTCCAGGCCTGGAGGGGGAGCAGTGTCGGCAGGTTTAACTCCAGGCCTGGAGGGGGCGCAGTGTCGGCAGGTTTAACTCCAGGCCTGGAGGGCCGCAGTGCCTGCAGGTTTAACTCCAGCCCTAGAGGGGATGCTGTGTAGACAGGTTTAACTCCAGTCCTAGATGGCCACAGTGCCTGTAGGTTTACCTCCAGTCCTGGAGGAGGCGCTGTGTCTGCAGGTTTAACTCCAGTCCTGGAGGGCTGCATTGTCGGCAGGTTTAACTCTAGTCCTGGAGGGCCACAATATCTGCAGGTTTAATTCCAGTCCTGGAGGGTCACAGTGTCTGCAGGTTTAACTCCAGGCCTGGAGGGCCGCAGTGCCTGCAGGTTTAACTCCAGCCCTAGAGGGGGCGCTGTGTCGACAGGTTTAACTCCAGTCCTAGAGGGCCACAGTGCCTGCAGGTTTACCTCCAGTCCTGGAGGAGGTGCTGTGTCTGCAGGTTTAACTCCAGTCCTGGAGGGCTGCTTTGTCGGCAGGTTTAACTCCAGTCCTGGAGGGCCACCATATCTGCAGGTTTAATTCCAGTCCTGGAGGGTCAGTGTCTGCAGGTTTAACTCCAGTCCTGGAGGGGGTGTTGTGTCTGCAGGCATTTGTGTTGAGTCAGCAGGCAATCAAGGCCTTGACAACAAGGGGCTCTTTCCAATCACTTATTTTACCTCCTTCGATCCTTTCCTTGTGTCCTTCCCTCGCTGCTTAGCTCCACCTTAAGGAGGATGCAAGGAAAGGATGCGAAGAAAGAATGCAAGGACGGAGGAAACAAGGAAACGTGTATTTGGCAAATGGAATGTCCTTGTTCAGTCAAGCGTCAGTTTGATGCCACGTCAATTATAGTCATAGCAGACTGGAAGAGGTGGATCAACCGGTCAACCATTTACACACCATGCCTTCTGAAAAAATATTTCCACAATAGACACACTCGTTTCCTTACTCAAGCATCCTTCAGGAGCCTCCTGGCTCCTTGCCTCAGCTCCTTAGAGGAGCATTTAATGCCATAAAGGTGGCGGATCTCGATCGATTTCCAGGTCAGTTGAGGCAACAACATATAAAATAAGTGATTGGAATCAGCCCAAGGTGTTCCATGGTAGATCCAATCCAGTAACAAATCCTGTTCCTGGATTTCTTTTAGTGGGAAAAATGGTTCATTGAGACTCCGAATGAAGCCGAGAAAAACTTGTCCCCTCCATTTTTTGTAGGCCCCGTCTGAAAGGGATTTCAAGAAACAGAGGGACAAAGTGGCACAGCTTGACCTGTACTACACCTGAACCTGCGCCTGAATCCATACCTGTGTCCACACCTGGAGAACAAACACGGACCCAGCAAATTCATCTCTCACTGTTGATAACACACCCCCTCTCACTCACGAGAACACAGTGCGAGTGTTCGTCCTTGAAATCCGAACAGGGATTTGTCAACTCATATCACAAGCACATCTGTTCGGCTGTCTTTCATCCCCACTTTCGCAAAACCCTTTGTTTTATTTCAATATTCTATAAACCTATGTCTCATGTAGTTCTCTGTACTTCTACAAGTGTCACTGTAAAAAGTCCTGTCCAAATACATGTGCTGTAAGAATTGCAGGGTGTGAGAATTAAGTTTTTCACAGATCCCCTCCCTGTATAATGGTCCCCTGTAGAGTGAGAATGACCAGGTAGTCTGCAATTCAGGTCTGAGTCCTAAGATATGGGCAGTTACAGTCACTACATTGGATGGGCTGTGTAAGGTTCTCTAGCCTAGCAACGGCCTAGCAAGCCAGCAAGTCATAATAGTTTCAAAACTGAGGCTGATTTAAAAATTCAAACTGCAAATATACCATGGACCACACAGGTTAAATATGGCATTTAAAGGCAACAAAATATTGAACAAAAGTAATCCAAACATCCAGGGACACTGTTAGAGAATGATTTCCAAAAACTATTTTTGACGAGTGCACCTTTAATGAAGGCCTCCAATTTTCTCGGCAATTCGTTCGTTGGCAGGAACAGCTCGCGTTTGTCACCAAACAAATGTTCCAAACGGCCCAAACAGGAACTGTTTGCAGTTCACTCAAAGAGAGAGAAGCTGACTTATACACAAAAAATAAAATCTCAATTAAGGACTATTTATATTCATAATGACAAAAAAACAAAGTAAAAACAAAGTCTGTACATGCTTTCAGCACTAAAGAAATATGTGTTGATGGTTTAAGTCCTGTGTGTTCGACAGCACTGGAGTGAAAGACGGGTAGCTTCAGGTCAAACGCTGAAGGTCGAAGACCACACTGTCTCTCCACAGACGAGGCCAGGCACCCAATCGGCCTGTTTCTCCTCTCCTGCGTCCGCGCGTCCACTCTCCTGTCCGTGCGTCCGTGGCTCCTTCACGACGACGCGCGTCTCACACACTGGCTCTTCCTGCTGGTGTGCTCCTGCGTTTTTTTGTGTGTCTGAGTGTGTGTTTGTTTGTGGGGGAGAGCGACGGAGAGAGAGAGAGTCCGTTAGCGTCCGCTAGGCGCTCACTTCTTCCGCCTGACTTTGGGCTTCTTGACTGGCCGCAGGTAAGGGTTGTCGATCATGTTCTCCTCGTTGGCCTTCGCTGTGGGCACCACTCCACCAGGGGGCAGCACAGAGTTCTCCTTGTCCGCTCCGGAATCATCCTGCCATGGAGGGGGGAGTGTCAGTAACACATCTAATAGAGCGGAGCTGAAACTCCTTCTTCACAGAATTAATTCACATATCAAACACCCAGGCAGAATGCCCCCTCCAAAAGTACACAAAAATGTCCAACCCAGATCATCTAAAAACAAACAAAAATGCATGGCAATGACAGCACAGACATTATGATAGTACCTTTTAACAAGTGCTTCAAGAAATTAGATAATGACTCAGGATGATGATGTTGGGTGTAAGGAAATGAGGACTGAGAATGATAATGTTGGGTGTAAGGAAATGAGAGGACTGAGAATGACGATGTTGGGTGTAAGAAATGAGAGAAGGACTCAGGATGATGATGTTGGGTGTAAGAAATGAGAGAAGGACTCTGGATGATGATGTTGGGTATAAGAAATGAGAGAAGGACTCAGGATGATGATGTTGGGTTAAGAAGGTTGGGGGAAGAAGGACTCACATGAGATGTAAAAGGATTGAGGACAGAGGGATCACGCTGATGATGAATGAGGGCACTGAGACAGAAGGACTCACCTGATGATGAATGAGGCATGAGGACAGAGGGACCAGTGATGAGTATGAGCAAATGAGGAAGAAGGGACTCAGCTGATGATGTAATGAGGGCACTGGGGACAGAAGGGACTCACACTGATGATGTAATGAGGGCACTGAGGACAGAAGGGACTCACGCTGATGATGTAATGAGGGCACTGAGGACAGAAGGGACTCACGCTGATGATGTAATGAGGGCACTGAGGACAGAAGGGACTCACGCTGATGATGTAATGAGGGCACTGAGGACAGAAGGGACTCACGCTGATGATGTAATGAGGGCACTGAGGACAGAAGGGACTCACGCTGATGATGTAATGAGGGCATTGAGGACAGAAGGGACTCACGCTGATGATGTAATGAGGGCACTGAGGACAGAAGGGACTCACGCTGATGATGTAATGAGGGCACTGAGGACAGAAGGGACTCACGCTGATGTATGAGGGCACTGAGGACAGAAGGACTCACGCGATGATGTAATGAAGCACTGAGGACAGAAGGGACTCACGCTGATGATGTAATGAGGGCATTCAGGACAGAAGGGACTCACGCTGATGATGTAATGAGGGCATTCAGGACAGAAGGGACTCACGCTGATGATGAATAGCGCTGAGAGAAGGGACTCACGCTGATGAGTAAGAGCAGAAGAGGACTCACGCTGATGATGTGAGGCATGGACAGAAGGATCACGCTGATGTGTATGAGGACGAGGACAGAAGGGACTCACGCTGATGATGTATGAGGACAGGACGAAGGACTCACGCTATGTGAATGAGGCACGAGGACAGAAGGGACTCACGCTGATGATGTATGAGGCACTGAGGACAGAAGGGATCACACTGATTGATAGGGCATGAGGACGAAGGCTCCGCTGATGATGTAATGAGGGCACTGAGGACAGAAGGGACTCACACTGATGATGTAATGAGGGCATTGAGGACAGAAGGGACTCACGCTGATGATGTAATGAGGGCATTGAGGACAGAAGGGACTCACGCTGATGATGTAATGAGGGCACTGAGGACAGAAGGGACTCACGCTGATGATGTTGCCGGAGGCGTTCTCATTGTCCGTCTGGTCGTCCTGCTCTGAGGAGTCCGTCTCCTCCAGGGTCTGCAGCTCCAGCTCTGACGGCAGCAGAGCGTTCAGGTACGGGATAGAGCTCGGTCTCGCTGCGATCACTGACAACACAACCACAGACCAGCGATCACTGACAGCACAACCACAGACCAGCGATCACTGACAGCAAAACCACAGACAGACCCGCGATCACTGACAACACAACCACAGACAGACCCGCGATCACTGACAACACAACTACAGACAAACCCACGATCACTGACAACACAACTACAGACAAACAAACGATCACTGACAACAACACAGAAGACCGGACACTGACAACAACTACGACAAACCCACGATCACTGACAACACAACTACAGACAAACCCACGATCACTGACAACACAACCACAGACTAACCCACGATCACTGACAACACAACCACAGACAGACCTGCGATCACTGACAACACAACCACAGACAGAATCGCGATCACTGCCAACACAACCTCAAACACACACACGATCACTGAGATACGAGAACAGGGCTAAATATGAACAGTATTATTATATTGTCATATAACCTTATTGCCACATAAGCAAGACAGACAGCTAGGGTGCAAAAGATAATGCACACTAAGAGAGATGAACACTCCCAGAGTAAAGCTGCACTGGTAAAGTGCCACCCGTACAGCACTGAGCAGGTCAAAGGCATTCCTAAGGAAAGAGTACATGCGGGACGCGGTTAGAGCTCACGGGGGAAGGCGGTGACGTCGTCCTTGAACAGGCTCTGCGTCTCTCCGGTTTTGGCCATGAAGCGGGTGAGAGCCCGCTCCACGTCCCGCCGCTGGGACGCCGCCTTCTCCCGCACCACCTGGTAATCCGACACGGGCTCCCGGAACGTCTGCCAAGGGCACGGCGCAAACAGTCAGCCAGCAGGCTTTGCACCCAGGCCCGCAGACACAGCCCGTCAGTGAGCAGGCTTTTAATACAGGCCCAGGAAGCTCTCACACACAGCATTATTTGTAAAGGAGGAAGTCCTCCCATATAATGATTTTTCAGAGATATTATAGTAATAACAATATTTCAATTTATTTTTAATTTTCCATGTCAAATATGTCAGGTCACCTCTCTATTCACCAATATCTTTATCTAAATTCACAATACCCTACACCTCATCAGTAATTTCAATCTAAAAGACTCATTTTCACATAAATATTTCTGCAGCTGCATCACTGAGAACGCTGATAGGCTGTAGTTAACCCGGTAAGGCCTGAAGACATCTGAAGCCATTTTACACTACCCCTCCCTGGAAGGGCTTATATCCCCAGACACATACACACTGCAGACACGGATCAGACACAGCTAGAAACTAAATAACTATCATTATGGTGCTCGATTACTGACTGTGTATGTGTTGTGGTAAGTCTGAGTTCACTAGGTGTCCCTGACTACATACAAACAGTACTTTTTAGAATGACCTTCTCTTCCTGCTCAATCTATGCATCCTAAGCTATAGATTTGGGGCACATTTGTTATCATATCACACAATCTTAGCGTAAAATAAATGCATTTATCACCAGCAGTCAGATTGCGGGGGGTGGGGTTGTTTTGATTATTTGGACTACAAAAGGTCCTCGTCCAGGACTACACGCACATGCCGACATTATGCTGCAGCAGACAAGTAGTGCTTTCAAATGCATCATACACTGTGACAAGATATCCATCTTCTGTTATTCTGTTTCTCCCTGGGCATGCCTCCGCTAATCGTATTTTCTGCTATGACTAGGGTTGGGTTGGTTTCCGGTTTTATCGGTCCGGTCCGGTGTACGAGCTTAAACCGGTTTGATTTTATGCGAACCGACTGAACCGGCATTTGTCATTATGAGACGTAGCCTACTGGCAAATTAAAAAGTAACGTACATCAGCAACCTGTGCCGACGGCGCTAAATCAAACTTGTATTGCATTAGTAATAAACAATATGACAGCGTGATTAACATAATATTATGTTTGTTTATAAACGGAGCCACTAGTGTCTTAGTGCAATAAAAAAGATTGACAGGCCTTGCGCAATTTAGTGCCGAGGCCGGCAACAAGGAGATCAAATTTCATTATACAACGGCTTGGCTGAATACTCGATTCTGATTGGTCCAAGCGTGGGCAATATTTCTCAGTAAAGGGACACCTTGGCCTTTTAACAGTTCTAAAATCAATGTGGTACAAAATCCAGCATTCTAAAGCAGTTTAAACAGCAACTTTCCCTTTTTGAATTGTTGTTACATCCCCTCCCGTTTTCAATGTTTAAGTTCACAATTGATGGTTGAATCACATTTTTACAAGACACTAGTTACTGTCAGCTTTACAAATCGGAATCGCCCCTTATTTGGACAGTAGAATAGGCGTTACGCATTTAACTCATGGCTACGGACGCATTTTCATCTGTATGTTTGTGAACGATTGCGTTTATCATAACCGCTGTTTTGAATACAATTCAATAGTCAGCTAGCTAGCTAGCCGAGATAACAAGCATGCCGTGAGACCATTCTGACCTAAAACCAAGAATTTAAATATTGGCTAGGTGACAAGTGACGGCAAACATATCATAAAGCTAGCTGGAATTCAAAACCCGTTTCAGAGGGTCTTAGAAAGACGTTATGTCTGCACTGCGCGGCCACACCATTTAAAAAGCAAGACAGTGCTAGGGAGATTAATTTGATTGACATATGGTTGTATGCAGTTTTATTAAATAATGTAATGACAAAAAATACCAAAATTGGTGCTAATTGTATGGTACAAAATGAGAAGGAACTATTTTTTCTTGATAGCATAATTGTTTTCATAGAATTAACGACCAGAGGTTTGTGCTTAACAATGGTGCAAATATCGGACCAGAGTGTAGCACAGTGGGTAAGGAACTGGGCTTGTAACTGAAAGGTCGCAGGTTCGATTCCCGGGTAGGACACTGCCGTTGTACCCTTGAGCAAGGTACTTAACAGAAATTGCTTCAGTATATATCCAGCTGTATAAATGGATGCTATGTAAAAGTTGTGTAAGTCGCTCTGGATAAGAGCGTCTGCTAAATGCCTGTAATGTAATGTAAAATAGTACTACCAACTAGAGTTTTTGCATAACAACGGACCAAATAGAACTACCAACCGGAGTTTTGCTTGACAACGGTAAAGCCGCTACACTCTCATTCATCGGCTCTCATTATGTCCCACTCGGGAGCGGCTGAGTCACGTGCGGCGCCTAGTGGTAAGATTCGGTATTACCAGTCCGGTCCGGTAATTGGCTTAATATCAAACCAATTTGAAAATTTTTACATCGGCCCAACCCTAGCTATGATTCCAATTAGTTGCATCTTCTGATAATGGACACAAAATATATGAGCGTTTCAGCAGATGTGAAGCAAGAGAAAGTTCCGGATGGACGGACAGTGTGCTGAGGGTGCAAGTTCGTGGCCGACCGGCGTGGGAGGTCTTACCGGGGTTTTGATGTAGGTGTGGGGGTCAGGGAATTCTGGGAAGTGGCTGGGGATGTGCGAGGGGTGTGTCCGTTTCTGTCCCGCAGTCAGGGCTTTGGGGGCGACGGGCGCGTTGGTCACAGGGGCTGAGGAAAGGGGAGAGAAGAACACACCACTGAGACCCTTCACTCCAGCAGGCTCTATCAGCCTGCCTTCAACCCTTTAAGGTGTGAGGTCACAAATACGTGATTAGAATGTTCTTAACTGAACATTCTAATGCTGATGTCACAATCACTACTGGTAATAGAAAGCAACGGAGTTCTAGAACACTGACTTAGAATTTAGGGGGGGAAAAATAAATAATTTTTTTTAAAAACCTGCTCTTCAAAGAGTTAAGGGTCAACATGCTAATAGCTGCAGCCACATCACGCATAATGCTAAGCCAAACAGGTTGATCTCGGTGCAAAAGTTACTCAGCTCAGGTATTTTTAACCAGGTGAATCAGTGTCCAACTAGGCAGCTCATCCAATAACCGTTTGGTTCAGGGTCCGGTACGTTTACTGCTGCATACGATGCCTTCAGTAAAGTAGATACCTGAATACTCTGAATGGGTTAAAGTTGCAGCCTCCTAATTATGGACGAGTGCCAATTCACAAACAGCAGATTACAAAATATCAAGCTCAACAGAACTGAGTGAGATGAAAGAACAGTGTTTGAAGGAGGAAGTTGTGCAAATTACTGGTAGTGACAAGAATCTATGAAGCATTTATGCTTTTCCGTTTTGTTCTGCTGATTTGTGCATATGTTCTGTAGAAATGATCTTGATGAATGCAATCATAATAGTGTGGAGGATTTTTATAGGTTATTTTATAGGTTTTCTTATGGGTTACTTACATTGTTGTATTCATGTGCATGAAATTAAAATTTCCATTTTCGTTCTGCGGACTGATATGTACAGAAGAAATGTTCTTAATGAATGTTATGACAATTATGTTGAGGATTTTTAACATTCCACAAAGGACCACATTGAAAAACCAAAAACAAAATCAATCAAAGACATCTGGTTGTGTGCACATCGCTTACAGGAGACTGAGCAGAACAGTAATGCCTACGTGCCTCGCAGTACAAGCAACATCGCTGGCAGCCTTCTTCTGCACCTGCGAGCATTATGTACAGATTCTGGCACAGCAGGAAATGAGATATTCTGACCCACATGGAGATTTCCCCAGAAATCAGACACACAAAGCGACAGAGAGCAGATGCTATGAAAACATAACACACTCACGCGCTGTAATAACCATCCTCTGGGACCTCTTCGCATAAACGGGCAGGCTGTCCACATTGAAGCCTGCGGACGAACCAACAGCGAGACGGACCCAGGTCACATAAAATCAGTGTTTTATTTTTACACATCAAACCTGTGTTTTATTTTTCACACCAAACCTGCGTTTTACTTTTTTTAAAAGCGATTGGGGGTGAAAACGCAGTTATTTCAAACCCCTCGGAGAGAGCGCTGGGCCTCACCCATCTCTATGAGCGCGAGCACCACGTCGGACAGCGTGGGGGTGATCCTGGCCGTGTGCTCACAGTAGCCCTTCGCACTGCGCCCCACCTCGGAGATGTCTGGAAGGAGCGGAGCAGGAGGAGAGAGCTGAGAATCCCGCACACGCGCCTCCTCGAAGCTCCCAGCAACTCATTCATTAACTTATCAACAGCATATTACTACTACCATCATCATCATCATCATCATCATTATCCCCACAACCCTGGATCGGGCGAGTGGGTATAGATAACGGATGTATATTATTATTGTTGTTACTACAAGATTGCACTGAAATTCTCCTCTTTGTGATATCAAAGTACTTTACAGAGAAGGGTAATCTCTACCACCAATCTGCAGCACCCACAAGAGTACTGCAGAGCGGCCATATTGGGCGGGAGAGTAGTATAATGGCGAAGGAGTTGGTCTTGTAACTGAAAGCTCGCAGGTTCGAGTCCCCGCTAAGACGTGTAAATGGATGCAACGTAAATGCTATGTAAAAAGTTGTGTAAGTCGCTCTGGATAAGAGCGTCTGCTAAATGCCTGTAATGTAATGTTATGTAATATTGGGCCAGAACGTTAAGCAGACTTTATATAACATTTGGAGGGAAAGAGTCGGGGAATGCAATTGGGGCCGGGATACATACAGCTCTGGATCATCTCTGTCAGGGACTCCACGGCGGACTTTTCCGCGCTGTCGAACCCGCATTCCGTCAGCAAGGAGCTCACCACAACCTGCAGGGTGCGCCGGCGAGCCAGGTAATAATTCTCCGCAGGATTCGACGTCGTCTTACTCCCTCCCGATCGCTAACAGGGAGAAAAGGCGGTGACAATCCCGCACAAGGTACAGCACCCTATTTTCAAACGGAACTACGTAAGTGTATACTGTGCTTTTCGTGATCTCAAAGTACATTACAGTGACTTATAATTTCGGTTATCATATAATGCATTACCACTGGGGCGAAAGTTTTGTAACAAAAGTATAATTTAAGTAGGCTAGCTGCCGGTCAAACGCCAAAAATACCCTGCTTATTTTATCAGTTCACAGATACTGCTGTTTGGCCAATCGAAGTATCAGAAATATTAGCGCCCGGGTCTGTCAGAAGTACTCAGTGCATTTCCGGTGCCCCAGAAAGTTTTACTTCCTGCCGAGCCGTGTTACTTTTCTGTAAAACTGTGATCGGTCGATAAAGAAAAAAAACATTTAAATATATTAATGTTGTTGATTTTCAGCTCGCTAACAATGCAGAAGTGACACAGGCCTAAGTAAGTTTAGGGTCACTTTAGAGGTCACAAACAAAACAGACTGCATTTCTTTGACTTTATTTTACAGGACACGTTCACTCGACATTTTAGCTAACCATATTCGTTATTAGAAGTGGTTTTCACATATGAAATAAAGCTAAGCACGGTATGACAGCCAATAGCGTGGTTAAATAGATCGCTTCATATTTCACCTGCTACTGTAGCTACCTGCACAGTGACTACAAGATGCTGAAGCTATGAACTAGGAGGGGTATCTAGCTAGCTACCTGGAGTGCAAGTAATTTCAAAGCGTAATAGGTAGCCAGTTAGGTAGAGTTAGTTGCTGCAATTTAACCGCAAAACTAACGCAGCTTCTTTCGTGAGCAACAGAGCATGTGAGGCACCGAATCAGATTACAATGCAGACCCCTACCACTAACCGTTAGCTTGCTAGCTAATTAGCTAAATATGAACACAGATTTTCTAATGAAAACACATTACGATAGTTAGCCAAAACCATGCTAGTCTATATGTGCACTCTGCTGCCACATGATCGTTAGACTAGCTAATTCTAATTAACGCTGGCTAGCTAGCTAAGTTATCTAACAATGTTACATTGGCAAAACCCGTTTACCTGTGGACTACTAAAGCTACCTAGCTAACGTAAGGTAAGTTGCCTAGCTCCACGTCGGTCTACAACGGTTCGTCTTACAACTACCGAGAGTATCTAGCTAACTAAGCAGTGCTAGCTCTAGTTAGTTCCTGGATTCTAGACACCTGGCCACGTTAAAGATAACAGACTTTACTAGCAACGCGCTAGTGCTAACTAGCTAGTGTTGAATAAGCTAACTCGTTAGCTACCGTAATCAAGACAACCGTTTCGTGCGCGTGGCTTCTATAAACAAGCTTGGCAACAGGCAAAAAGCTAGCTAAATGACATCAAACTCGTTGTTTGGAGAGAGGTGGACAAACAAATAAACGTCTACAAACAAGCTGGACAAACGGAGATATTCTAATATGCATAGTTACCATTCCCGTTCCTAAAGAATTACTCCCCACCACCGCTGGGTCCGCCATCTTCGTTTATGTTTAGTCAAGTTCCTGGCATGTTGTTTTTTCCTATGGACAAAATCTGTTCTCCCCTCATTGGTCTGCAATCCCCCACGTGATACTTATTCACAAATCCATGTTGCACAGAAGGTGTGAAAACCATCAATCTATTTTAAAAGACAAGTTTCACTTTTCAGAAGACTTGTGTTGAAGTACCTTGGTTGTACAACGGAAAGGCTTATATTTTAGGTTTTTGGTGGAGGGACTTTCATATTTTGCGATGTGTTTCCCTGTATCAGTTGTTTAGCACCTTGGGGCAACCAACATCAGGGCATGGCCTTGGACCCGAACCCCTAAATCGTAATTTACGTTTATAGTGACAGGTGTTAAAATAATTTAACAATTCAATTGATTGAAAATATTACATTGATTTAATTATTATAGAATTGAAAACTATCTTAGATAACTAAAACATTTATGTTTCAGGCTTTTGGCTGAACACTGTCCCCTTGTTTTTACAGGGTTTTCTCCCGTGGCTACATGTGTACACAAGAAGTATGTGATCATTTGTGATGAAGACTGCTTTCGTGTGCACACGAAATGGAATGGAATCAACCAAAATAACACTTTCCTTAGAAATACAGAATGTTTCGAAATTATTCAAATCCTTCTATTTGCTCATGTGGCATGCCATCTTCAATTCAGACCACACATTTTTCATTGGGTTTGTATTGAGATGGTCATTAGACAACAGCAATCCCCGGTCGGGTAACCATTTCATGCTTAATTTAGAGGTATGCTTTCATTCATTGTGTTACTGAAAGACCAGTTTGTGGCAAGGTTCTTGGCGAATGTCTTGGTATTTGCTGATGTTCATGATACCACTGACCTCACCAGGTCACGTAGGTGCAAAACATTGTTTCTGTTACCAAGCGACTTAGCCTGACATTGTAACCATGTCACGTATCACATAACACACAGAATGGCAGGAAGTTGTTTTAATTGTATATATTGCTCTATGCAACAGATAAACTTCAGCATACTTGAGATTCACATTGTTACTGTGTCTATCATCACAAAAGTCTAATTCATGAAACATCTCACATCCATTTTATGTTTTTACATCCCTCTTTATTATTTGCATCAATTAAATGGGTGAGCACATTCAGTGACGTGCCAGGGGCTTGAGCAATTCCTTTATGTCAATAATTAGTTTAATTAAAATATAAATATATAAATTTAATATAAATCCATAGTACACACATTTATCTAATGTTTCATGATATGTACTGTGTATTTTTCATATTTCATGGCTACCATCATTAACATTCTAGCCAATCAATCACGTGTGCCAGTAGATAACTCTGCCAGCTAAGATATGGTTCAATCATGGTCCACAATAAAACATAACATTTTTATCTTTTTGTCCAATAGGACAACCAGTTAAAATGTCAGGGTACTGAAAGGACTTTCTAATTTATTTTATTGAGGTTATTTAAAGGCGAGTTAGTACAGGTGTGAACATACACATTTTTCCACATCTGTTATAATGGTATGAGTTATACTGACTATTTACCAAATAAAAAGGTTCAAATTAAGCCCTTTATGAAAAGTAACAAACCAAATAGTGACTCTTTTTCCAATTAATAAAATATGAAACCTTATAACTGCAACAGTAATTATGAATTATGACGGTATGACAATACTCTGTCCTGCATTTGCTGAGATTGTATAGTGGAAGTAATGATGCAACGCTGCTAAAGCACTGCATTTGTTTCTGAAGTATAACTCATCTGCCAAGCCTCTGCCACGGTACACGGATTGGAGTCACGCTCAATGTCAGTCTTTGCTTTCAGTGCTTAAAAAAAAAATCAGTGAAAAAACCATAACTCTGTTAAAGAGTAAATTCACAGAAGCATCACATATTCGTCAAAGGATAAACACTGCATAATACTGCCCAATAAATGCCAACATCATGCCCACTAAATGCCAGCATTAATTAATGTACGACTCATTTGTGAACAACACTAAAATCTGTGATGGGTATTTGGGCAAAACACAATATTATTTTTCCTGAGTTACCTTTACGAAAACGGCTGAACAGCTGGAGCTTAAGTACTGATGACTATCATGAAGATCTATCTTAAAATAATCACTCATAAATGTATGTTTGACAAGTAACAAAAAATTAAGGAAACAAAATGAGTTTGTGTGTGCAACGGATTATTTCTTTCACAAAAATAAATGTGTCTATAGTATACCAGCATTGTATATTGCCCTTAAGAGCCCTCAGAGGTAGAGGCTAAGTTCACAGACTAGTTTTCCCTGAGTAAGTAACAATGCATCTGCTATTTAAAAACAATAAGGTAAAAATAAATTAACAAAAAGTTTTTTTTTTTAAATCTGGATTTTAAATCTGGAAAACGATTCATTTTCTCCCTCCTGGTCTTCCCGCGTTTCCCCCTCAGATGGGCCGGTAGCATCCGGAGAGTTCTGGAGAGGCCATCTGGTGGAGGTACTGCTCTAAGCGCTGCTGTAGGACTTGGTACAGGTCCTGGAGGCTGTCGCTCAACGGGGGGTGGTAGACGCACACAAGGGCCACTGACACCACCACCAGCAACAGCAGCAGAGCCACGCCCAGCCAGGAGCTACAGCGCCTCTGATTGGAGGAAGAGAAGAGTAAGAACAACACCCCTCCGCTGAACTGCATTTTACCTCAGATTCTTTAGACTTGCCAGATAGTCAGCTCCACGTTCGAAACATCGAAAGTCTCCTTACCTTTGAAAACCTAAATGCTCCAATGTGGCAACGGATGGTCTAGACTACAGTATAGGTCAGAAAATTCCTATAGTTAATCCTTTTAGGTGTAGAGATCACAAATATGTGATTAGAATGTTCTTAAATGAACATTCTAATACTGATGTAACACTCACTGCTGATAATTGAAAATAATGGAGTTCTAGAATTTTACTTAGAATTTTGAAAAAACATAAAACCTATATAACTTACTCTACAAAGGGTTAATCAGCAGAGATGGCTAAAGGAACACAGGAGCTGAATATCCAGCGAGTAAAAGTATTGGAGTGATTGTGACCTTGGACAGAGGAACAGTAAAGGGTTGCGGTGTTGGAGAAGGTGGTGAGTTTGGATAGAGGAACAGTAAAGGGTTGCGGTGTTGGAGAAGGTGCTGACCTTGCTCCTGCGGACGTTCAACTGCCTCAGCTCCTCCCGGCACTGTGCCAGGCGGGACTGGCAGGAGTGGCACTCATGTTCCATGGCTTCAAGTTCCGCCCGCAGCTCCACACACTGTTGAGAGACACGCCCACAACACAACAACCTGTCAGTCAAAAACCCACCTTCACTTCGGGACTAGTGTTCTTCTCTTCAGTGAGGACACTTCAGGCCCTTTATTAAGAAACCAAATTTTATTTTGTATATATAATTCAGTATATACGAGGCGTAATTTAATCAACATGACTTTAAAAAAAAAGGGCTCTTGTACTTGTTAGTCATTGGCTCACTTCCATGTAATTGTAGCTCATAAGAGGAAGTGGTCAGACCTGCAATATTTATGACTATGCTTCCTTCCCATTGCATAGTATGGCTTACATCTATGACTGAGAGGCCCAATGTGAAAACTAAAAACAGCATGAAGTAAAGGCAGTCAACACTGGTATGTTCACAGAGGTGTTTTTCATGTGAAAGTATTTTTCATATTGTGAAATTGGTGAGTTTCGTATGGTAACAGCATGTACAGTTGGTAAAGTTTAGCAATGGATATATTATTTTCAACATAAAATTTTATGTTTCCAGACATGACATCTTAACAGTAAGATGGCTATTATTATAAATAGAATAATTATAGGATAAAATCACTTTTGATAAAAAGGTATGTACGATAGCCTTTCACACTCCCAGTAAACATGGCCCTTGCCCTTACCTCCTTCTCCTTCATCCCCAGCTTCTCCAGGGCCTCCTGGAGCTGGGCTCCATGTTGATGCAGCAGCTCCGCCGCTGGCCTCCCATCAGACACACGCAGCTGCGCGACTGAGCCCAGCGTCCCACGGTTCGAGTCTGCGTACAAGAACACACACCTATCCTGAACACGTGTGACCAGTTAGAGATGTGCCTCAGGTAGAACACATCTATCCTGAACACGTGTGGTGAGTTAGAGATGTGCCCCAGGTAGAACACACCTATCCTGAACAAGTGTGACCAGTTAGAGATGTGCCCCAGGTACAACACACCTATCCTGAACATGTTTGACCAGTTAGAGATGTGCCCCAGATAGAACACACCTATCCTGAACACGTGTGGTGAGTTAGAGATGTGCCCCAGGTAGAACACACCTATCCTGAACACGTGTGACCAGTTAGAGATGTGCCCCAGGTAGAACACACCTATCCTGAACACGTGTGACCAGTTAGAGATGTGCCCCGGGTAGAACACACCTATCCTGAACACGTGTGACCAGTTAGAGATGTGCCCCAGGTAGAACACACCTATCCTGAACACAGTGGTGAGTTAGAGATGTGCCCCAGGTAGAACACACCTATCCTGAACACGTGTGGAGTTAGAGATGTGCCCCAGGTAGAACACACCTATCCTGAACAAGTGTGACCAGTTAGAGATGTGCCCCAGGTAGAACACACCTATCCTGAACACGTGTGACCAGTTAGAGATGTGCCCCAGGTAGAACACACCTATCCTGAACACGTGTGGTGAGTTAGAGATGTGCCCCAGGTAGAACACACCTATCCTGAACACGTGTGACCAGTTAGAGATGTGCCCCAGGTAGAACACACCTATCCTGAACACGTGTGACCAGTTAGAGATGTGCCCCAGGTAGAACACACCTATCCTGAACACGTGTGACCAGTTAGAGATGTGCCCCAGGTAGAACACACCTATCCTGAACACGTGTGACCAGTTAGAGATGTGCCCCAGGTAGAACACACCTATCCTGAACACATGTGGTGAGTTAGAGATGTGCCCCAGGTAGAACACACCTATCCTGAACACGTGTGTGAGTTAGAGATGTGCCCCAGGTAGAACCACCTATCCTGAACAAGTGTGACCAGTTAGAGATGTGCCCCAGGTAGAACACACCTATCCTGAACACGTGTGACCAGTTAGAGATGTGCCCCAGGTAGAACACACCTATCCTGAACACGTGTGGTGAGTTAGAGATGTGCCCCAGGTAGAACACACCTATCCTGAACACGTGTGACCAGTTAGAGATGTGCCCCAGGTAGAACACACCTATCCTGAACACGTGTGACCAGTTAGAGATGTGCCCCAGGTAGAACACACCTATCCTGAACACGTGTGGTGAGTTAGAGATGTGCCCCAGGTAGAACAAACCTATCCTGAACACGTGTGGTGAGTTAGAGATGTGCCCCAGGTAGAACACACCTATCCTGAACACGTGTGACCAGTTAGAGATGTGCCCCAGGTAGAACACACCTATCCTGAACACGTGTGACCAGTTAGAGATGTGCCCCAGGTAGAACACACCTATCCTGAACACGTGTGACCAGGTCCGAGGTCAGATTTAAACCCGGGCCCCTCCCTACCCCAAAATTTCCAGAGACCGCACCTGACCGTGCTTCACAAGCGAAACAGCCCAGCTACACGTGCTACACATGGAACAGCTGTGAACCCTCATCAGCATGCGGTACATATGCTAATTATTATATATAGTACACCATTAAAAATATTCTATAAGTGAGTAGAGTGGTTTTCTATCAACATCATCAGTATATGTTTCCCTGCCTAGTCTCTGTATCTTATTTTCCATTTCCTTACTTTGAAAGAAGTTTCCGGTTAAACTGGGGTCCTCAAAATGCCAAAGTTTCTCTGAAATGCAGAAACCAGTTTAAATTTTAGATATCTAATGGCATGAGGGAAATACACAGCACAATATTATCATTTTTACATCTGTTATATTCATTTCAATGAACAGAAATCACATCTAATAGACATGAGTGAAACATACGATTATGAATTAAAATTTCTTTATGTACCATATATTCTCCATCAATGTTAACATTTTGTTGTTTCAACACTGTGTAGGAGGTAACAAAAACTTGTAAAAATATGTTATTTAAAGGCCAATGTGACATGTGGCATTACTGAATTGTTTGTAGTGAGCTGATAACTTAAACAAACATAGGGAAATGTAGGGACAGACATACTGTAAAGTTCTATTCTTAATCCAGCTAATTCTTTCATTTATTTTAACTGAAAACTTATAACTGACAAATAATCAAATCCTGAGTTTGGGCCAGAGTTACAGACTCCTCAGGGTCATCCACACCTACAGAACCTGGATCTGACAATTCCTTTGCACAAAATCCACTGTACAGTCCGTCAAAGAAAAGCGTATTTCTGTTCACGTCCGTAGCATTTGGGCAAGGAGTAAGGAATAAGGCTAAGGTTATGAATAACTGTATGAAATGAGTACTGTACCTTATTGAACCTGTGTTTTGTAGTTGTTCAATGACATATGCAGTTTTGTATGTCACTTTGGATAAAAGCTTCTGCTAAATAAGTGTAATGTAATGTAAATTAATAATGCCGTGAAGGACTGGATTGGTAATTTCTCTGTCCTAATGTAGTTTGTGTGTGAAGTGCCCTCTGGTGGGAAGGACAGGAACTGCACCTCTCATTTCCTGCAGCTGCTCAAGCTTGACCTGGTTGTCTTGTTCCAGGAAGGCGATGTGGGCGCGCAGCTCTGCACTGTCATGCTGCAGTGCCCCCAGCTGGTCCCTGAGGTCCGCCTCCTGCCCCGCGGCCATCTGGAGCAGAAACACAGAAGACTCTGCCACCCTGCAATGTTCTCACAACGTCCTCGCAACATTCTCACAACGTCCTGGTGACGTTCTCATAGAGGTTCCACACCCAGCAAGCGCATCATCTGTTCCAGCAAACTTGTTGTTCCGTTAACCTTCTCACAACGTTCTGGCAACGTTGTTCTCACCTCCAGTTGGTTCTGCTGCTGCTGCAGCAGGTCAGTGCTTTGCTCCTGGTTGCTTCTCAGCAGGCCGCAGCTCTCCTTCAGTTCCTCATACAGACCCTTCCACAGGACAGACTCCTTCCTCGCTTCCTGCAGCGCCACCTACAGAGGAGGACCAGCAAACGTGCAGTTATACATGCGCACTAGAGCAGAGGCCAGGAAATGCTACTAAAGCAGTTTCGTTTTCCCTGTTTTTGGCGAATTATGATTGAAGGTATCCACACTTGGGGTCAAGAGGTCAGCAACAATGAAAGGAGAGCATAATAAACTTCTGTTAAGTTATTCCTGCACTGATAGGGCAACTTATCTCCAAATGCTTTAAAATATGCGAAACGACTGACTTTTGGTTATTTACACTTTCTCAAGGCTTCAAGTCAATAAGTCTTCAAGATGGTGAAGTTGCCGGTAGTATTGTCTATTTTGTAAATGAAACCTTTAGTAGAGAACCTGCAGAATATTCAACTTCTTGTTTGAGATAGTTTCCCTCAGCTCCACATTCAAACTTCTAATGCACTATAAAAAATACTGGAGTACATTGCAAAAAAAGTATTGTCTTAACAAGTATTTTAGTCTTGCAATTGAGACTCAAAATCTAATTTTTTTTCTCTCAAGTAGAAAATATCTTGTTTTAAGTTCATTTTTGCTAGACGAGTGAAATTGTCTTACCCTGTTGGCAAATCTTGAACTGAGTAAAACTGTCTCATGTCACCAGCATTACTTATTCAGCAAAAAAGTAATACAAGATGTTAAGTATGAATATAAAACTAAAACGCTTGTTAAGATTGACTTATTTTCTTATTTTCCGTTTTTTGCAGTGTCACAGTGATGTGTAGGGGTTAAGGACCCTGTAACTGAGAGGTTGCAGGTATAAATTTGAGGTGGGTCACAGTCATGTGTAGGGGTTAAGGACCCTGTAACAGAGAGGTTGCAGGTATAAATCTGAGGTGGGTCACAGTCATGTGTAGGGGTTAAGGACCCTGTAACTGAGAGGTTGCAGGTATAAATCTGAGGTGGGTCACAGTCATTGCACTTAACCTGAACTTCTTCAGTAAATGCCCAGCTGTGTAAGAGGCAGGCTTGTAAAAACGTAGGCAGCGTTAGCAGCTAAATTAGTAACTGAATTTGAGTGTGAGCGGAGCACGCGTGTGTACAGTGGCTCCTCCCTGACCTGCAGGCTCTCCGCCCGTTCCTCCGCCTGGTTCTTCTCCTCCGTGGCTCTCTGGAGCGCCAGCAGGGCCTTCTGCTCGTACCCCCGCCTCTGCTCCTCCATCTGCAGCACCAGCTTCTTCACTCCATCCCGGGAGAGCTTCTGCAAGAGAGGCGTCAGCTCTGCTTCAGCCGTTTTCCCTGACCCCCCGACCCCCGACCCCCGACCCCAACAGTCAGGACCTCCATTATGACATCATCAAAAGTGGACACACAATAAGCTTACAATTAGCCAGGTGCTAATCAGCATTTGTTTCTAAATTTAGTTTTCGAAATAGCCCTTGCTGTGTTATCATTTGCTGCATTTGCACGCTGAGGGCGGTGTTAGCAGACGCTCACCTGTGTGTAGATCTGCAGCTGTGACTCCAGCACCCCGATCCTGCTCTTCATCAGATCCTCATCGCAGCGAGACTGTGGAAGAAAGGGGAAATGGCTCACAGCGTTTGGCCCTTTGGACCCAGAGGAAGAGCAGGCAAATAATACTAATAATAATAATAGTAATAATAATTACTTTATTTGTATAGCACCTTTCATACAGACTGCAGCTCAAAGTGCTAAACAGGAAAAATAAAAACAAAAGGCAAAAACAGAGAAAAGCACAGCAATCATAATCAGTTATAAGGGTTTAAAACGGTCGGTCACCACCACCACAGACACGGGTGAACACGACACCCGACGACCTTTCTGTCTCAACTACACCTGCGACTGAACACTCCTACAGTCCCAAACACCCAGACCCGCTTGAGACGCGAACCTTTTCCATCACCCGCGACACGGCGCACAGCTACATACACTGCAAACAAGTGCAGCCGGAGCACAGTGATCATTTCTATAGGCACCCGTAGGCCGAGGCGTCCCTGTACCTACAGCTGTTCTGCAGTGCAGGTCAGCGCCTCTGGCTCCTGGACAGGGCTGCTGTCCCTAGCCCTACGGCCGGCGATCGGTCCGCTCACACTTACCCACCGTAACCCCCGGGGGGAGAAGCGTCGGGAGTCCGGAGATAACTGCTAAAAACCGCTCGCAGCGCCTTGCACACGCACGCTTCTCGCTTCCTGTGCGAGAGTCCCGCTCGCTCTCAGAGCGACGATCTGTAGGCTCCAACAGGATGCCGAAAACCACAGGCCCCTCCCTGCTTCTGAGCATCTGTTTCTTTTTTTCACACTTCCAGACAGCTCTGCGATCTGATTGGGTGTTACGTCCATTGAAACCTGAATTCTCGATAATCCCCCACCATTTCTCTCTTCCTATCTCTCTCTCTCTCTCTCTCGTTCTCTCACTACAAGAACAGAGGTAAACCACCACTTTCAAAATGACAGCTTAGTAACTGGTTACTTATTTTGAATTCCAACTAAAATGGCCCTTTCTGTCAACAGAGACAATTTTCCACGTTTTTTTATATGGCTTATTTAGACTGAACCATCTGTTTGATTAAAACAAAATGTCAAATTTTTAAATAAAAATCTTTGTTGAACTTTAACTGTAAGTTTGAATAAAAACAGTCGGCATAACTTTACTTAGCAGCAGAAAGCAGAAAAAAACACGTTTGTGATTAGCAGAGGCTAGAATGAGCTGTGGGTGTTAAAATGCTGGATGAAGGTAAGGATAAGGGCAGATTAGGGGCGACATAGCTCAGGCGGTAAGACCGATTGTCTGGCAGTCGGAGGGTTGCCGGTTCAAACCCCACCCTGGGCATGTCAAAGTGTCCTTGAGCAAGACACCTAATCCCTAATCCCTAACTGCTCTGGCGAATGAGAGGCATCAATTGTAAAGCGCTTTGGATAAAAGCGCTATATAAATGCAGTCCATTTACCATTTCAGTGGTTAAACATTAGTGGTAAATGTACATCACATTATGTTGGTCTTCACTGTAACTGGCGAGTGAATCTTGTTATCAGCTTTATATGTCTGAGGTTTCCTGTAACCAAATATCCCCTGTGGTATACAGTTCTGTTTTAGTTACATAATATTAAGTTAGTTGAGCAAGTATGTTATGTACAGGAAAATATTTCAGATTTGATTAAACAGGGGTTTGGTGTCCAGGCGGACTATGAAAGATGTGAGACGATTGTTTCATGTCAATGGTAAAAGATGTAATTAATATCTTTCTTTCTCTCTCACACGCACACACACACACACACACACACACACATACGCATTCTCACCACACTGAGAGAATACAGCTCAGACTGCTGTTCACTGCTCTATAGCTCAGACTGCTGTTCACTGCTGTTCACTGCTCTACAGCTCAGGCTGCTGTTCACTGCTGTTCACTGCTCTACAGCTCAGACTGCTGCTCATTGCTGTTCACTGCTGTTCACTGCTCTACAGCTCAGGCTGCTGTTCACTGCTGTTCACTGCTCTACAGCTCAGGCTGCTGTTCACTGCTGTTCACTGCTCTACAGCTCAGACTGCTGCTCATTGCTCTACAGCTCAGACTGCTGCTCACTGCTCTACAACTCAGACTGCTGTTCACTGCTCTACAGCTCAGACTTCTGCTCATTGCTGTTCACTGCTCTACAGCTCAGACTGCTGCTCACTGCTCTACAGCTCAGACTGCTGTTCACTGCTGTTCACTGCTCTACAGCTCAGACTGCTGCTCACTGCTCTACAGCTCAGACTGCTGTTCACTGCTGTTCACTGCTCTACAGCTCAGACTGCTGCTCACTGCTCTACAGCTCAGGGTGCTGTTCACTGCTCTACAGATCAGGGTGCTGTTCTCTGCTCTACAGCTCAGGGTGCTGTTCACTGCTGTTCACTGCTCTACAGCTCAGACTGCTGTTCACTGCTCCACAGCTCAGGGTGCTGTTCATTGCTCTACAGCTAAGACTGCTGTTCACTGCTCTACAGCTCAGACTGCTGTTCACTGCTCTACAGCTCAGGGTGCTGTTCACTGCTCCACAGCTCAGGGTGCTGTTCACTGCTCTACAGCTCAGGGTGCTGGTCACTGCTGTTCATTGCTCTACAGCTCAGACTACTGTTCACTGCTCTACAGCTCAGACTGCTGTTCATTGCTCTACAGCTCAGACTGCTGTTCACTGCTCCACAGCCCAGACTGCTGTTTACTGCTGTTCACCGCTCTACAGCTCAGGCTGCTGTTCACTGCTGTTCACTGCTCTACAGCTCAGACTGCTGTTCACTGCTGTTCACTGCTCTACAGCTCAGACTGCTGTTCACTGCTGTTCACTGCTCTACAGCTCAGACTGCTGTTCACTGCTGTTCACTGCTGTTCACTGCTCTACAGCTCAGACTGCTGTTCACTGCTCTACAGCTCAGACTGCTGTTCACTGCTCTACAGCTCAGACTGCTGCTCACTGCTCTACAGCTCAGGCTGCTGTTCACTGCTCTACAGCTCAGGGTGCTGTTCACTGCTCTACAGCTCAGACTGCTGTTCACTGCTGTTGAATGTTCTACCGCTCAGGCTGTTGTTCACTGTTCTATAGCTCAGACTGCTGTTCACTGTTCTATAGCTCAGACTGCTATGAGCTCATGAGCTGATGAGCTCAGGGAATAGCTGTCACTTTCATAACCCAGGGTCCTGTCTAACAGAGACAGAACACACCCAGTACTGCATATAAGCAGCGGTCCATGGCTGGCTGCTTCCTGCGTTAGCCTTGAGCAGCAGCCCACGCTAACGGCTGTCACTGCAGAACCGCATCTCCGTGACAGAGCGTGGGAGACCACGCTTTTACAGGTTCCATTGTTCCCGTGGCAACTGACACACTGATTATGGTACTGTGTGGCTTGCACGTAAACAGCTTCACAATGAAATTAGATATTAACACCGCTGCCCAAACTTAATTTTAAATGAACAGGACTTGTCTGCACCAAATGCAATGCATTTAGGCCCTAGGTAATGCACTTAATAATTACAGTTATAGGTATAGGTGGTTTCTGGCTATTTAATGTTGAACTGCTCACTCTACACATTGGAGGCAATTGTAGTTAGGAGACACGTGACAGTTGCTAGGCAGTACGGTGCTCATGTTAACTTTCTCAGAATTGTAGCAAGGATGCATGATGTTGTGGTCATTAACAATGTTGTAGCAGTGCTATATGCTTTTTTTTTTTTTAAACAACCGACACCACAACTTTTCAGCAATGTTAAATGAAAGTCCAGATCACATGTACATTCTTTCCCCAAAGGAAAACATTTTAAAGATGTGCTTGCAACCAAAGTCTAAAAAAAAATACTTCTAAAAGTGGATTTTGGCTGGTGGTTAGTTATCAGCTATATACCGATGAGGGAAAATGAGTCAGCAGTATTCAGCTGAGATGAACTGTGCGTACGGCATATGCTGATGGCATAACTTCCTGGATCCAGGGTGGGAGGAGCTTACCGTCCACAGCTTGTCTGAAGACTGCAGCAGTGAGGAGGCGTGGCGTTGGAGGAGAGCCAGCTTCTGTTTCAGACACTCCTCCCTACGGAGGGCCTCCTACAGGGGAGGCGCAGCACATACAGGACTCGTAAATACACCTACAAACACACCCACCCTGACCAACCTGCACCTATAACCACACCCACCCTGACCAACCTGCACCCATAACCACACCCACCCTGACCAACCTGCACCCATAACCACACCCACCCTGACCAACCTGCACCTATAACCACACCCAGCCCATACAACATGAACCAGAACACACTTGTCTGGGGTCTACACTCAGCACAGAGATCAGTGGACAGACTCCACACACTGATGAGTAATTTCATTTGTCTCAAAGGAACACATTGCAGCTCTTCTCTTTTGTTCATTCCAAAGTTCTAACCCAAATATTCTTGATTCCTTTATTAGTGATAGTTCGGACACAGTGAAATCACACTCCATGATAGCTTCACAGTACTTTAGTGATTCATCAGTCAACACAGTTATGTACACTTAGTACATAAGTGGAAATGATCACACAGTCAGATTTACAATACATTTGTGGGGAAACATGCACAAAAATCTGATTTTCTTCTCAATGGCGAAGTAATATGTTGCAGTCTCAGTAAAATTCTCCTTAGCAAATGATAATACAATTAGTACAATGACAAGTTTTTGTCAACATAGACAGTGAATGTGGAGCAAATTAACATTTGTATCCAAACTGTAAAATTCTTACCTTTGACCTCTTGGCAATTACAAATCAAAGGTGCCATCCACTATTCCTGACCTCTGACTTATGACCCTATGACTCACTGAATGACTAACTGTGCCATTACTGTCCAATATTGACAAACAATATCCTCAGCATCCATAGACAGTTTAGTCTGAGATTCAGGCTGCAAAAATTCTAATTCGATGACGCACATACCTGTAGGTAGTCAGCCAGTTTTTGAAGATCCTGAATTGAGAGAGAGACACAGCAGAGAGACAGAGAGAAAGAGAGAGAGAGCAGAGAGACAGAGAGGGGGAGAGAGTGTCATCTATGCACCGGTCTGTCCATCAGTATGTTCTCAGACCCCATCGACACACAGCAGGATGGGGTCTGGAAATTTCTCTGTCTCTTAGATCCCTGCAAGTGTGTTACAGCAAAGTGTTCTGCTTCACCACCAAGGGCACAACTCATTATTGGACATAAATCTAGCAGAAACTAATTTCAGTTTCTGCTGACGCTCCCTTAAAGTTGAATTTAAGGGCCAAGAACTGGCAACAGAGTGTGTAATACTATTCAGCTCCCTATGAGGAAGGATTCAAATACAACGGTAAAGTTTATCAATCTGTAGCAGAAAAAAAATTACCAAGGGAAACGCTCATTTACATGCAGCTTTATGTAGCACAGTACATTCCATATTTTCTCTGCTTAAGACAGATTATTATGCAAACTCAATATAAAAGAATAAATTGGACATTTTTGATAAATGAATGACTCATAATTAGACGAAAGATGTAGATAAGGGGATGCTTACCGATTCCTTAAGCGTTATAAGACCCGACCTGTAAGACAAATGTGGCACGTTTCACAGTGGGAAGAAAAATCAAGAGAACTCTTGGTAGCAGTACTAAATTAAACAATCCTTATACCCCTGAGGGAACAGTGTCTCTTATATTAGTTGCATATTTAGTTCCATAGACTACTCTTGATATACATGCTAATATGGTAAATCACAGTGTAACTTGAAATTTTTGGCACTAAACAAGAACCTGTTCATTCCAAACCAAGCTTTTTAAATATCTACTGCACAGCAAACATTGGATTTGAGCGTGCATGTTGGACTACAGCCTTAAACATAGTATAATAAGGCCTATCTAACGCAAAATAAAAGCTAATGATTTCTTCAGTTAAGATGTAGTTTGAACAGAACTCAGCTGCGCTTACTGTGGTGAAAAGCTCATTACAGTTGTCGGCAGTTTAACCCTTTGAAGAGTAGGATTTTTGGAATGTTCTTCTAGAATTCAAAGTCAATGTTCTAGAACTCCACTGCTTTCAGTTACCAGCAGTGATTGTTACATCAGCATCGGAATGTTCAGTTAAGAACATTCTAATCTCACATATGTGACCTCACACCTTGATGGGTTAATGAAGCAGACTTACTGGGTTTGTGCACTTGTATCTTGTGTGTGCCGACTGCTGGACGTCTGGACTCCTGACACAGAACAGAACAATCAAAGACCATCTTGTAAACACATGTGGACTTGCTCACAGTTTTTACTCTGAATAAGAGCAAAACCGCCTTCCATTGCATGATACCATACATTATATATCCACATTTAACTCTCCAGCGGCCCTCCACCAGGACACCAAACCCACAGCCATGAACTTACAAGCCCACCTTCCTAACCATTATGCTACACCGAAACTCATGCTCAGAAAACGTTTAATACATTTTGTAGTGCTAATTACACATGGCGTATCACGTGTTGGCACTAATTATGGGTTATTAAACATTGCAATGGCACTGAAATGGAATTTTACGCTAAAATATGAGCAGGAAAATGTGAATGCCGATTGAGATTTTTGGCTCTCTCTTATTACCTCACTCCCGTCCTTCATTTTGCTGATCTGATGGGACTGCGTATTGACTAGGTGAGGTTTCTGAAATATTGTTTTTACATATCCAATGTCCTGAAGATGAGGATGTGGTTTCACACTTCCAGAGACAGGCTCTGTGTTCCCTTATTTTAAAATTTAAGAGAATTCTTACTTTTAAATTAATTTGAGAAACTATTACAGGAGACAAATTGCATAAACATTAAAGGACGGAAAAATACACCCATCACTACTGTAACTCAGCAAGCAAAAACACCAATTCTGTACCACCCCAGAGAAATTTGACTCCTTAATGCTGTTCTTCATTTCAGTCAAGAACATAATTAATTAATTAAAGTATTTCCTCACCATTATTATTACCATTCACAGATAACTACTCACAGTGGGTGTTTTCCTACCTCTATCTCTCTTCTGTAGGTCCACGGTCTCCAGCAGCAGAGGGAAGGTGAGTGGGGTGGGGTTACTGGACAGTGGGGCGGGGTTAGGAGCTCGCTGTCTTCCAGTCCACTTCTCACTCCTTTGGGATGCAACTGGAGTCACCCACTGAGGTAGGGTCCATAAAAAAGCAAAAGCAATGAAAATTGGCCTTTTGTGTGACATGAGCGCCATGCAGGCAGATGAAATATTGGATATACAATGTAATGGGGGAAAAAAAACTTTAAAACCAATAGATGAGAAGTAAACTAGGGATTAATAAATACTGATTGACCATAATAAAACTTTAAAAGACAATTCTTTATAATACAGGTTGTAGCTTATGTTATCTCATCATTTTAGTTGGGTCATTTAAAAAATGCTGTTTGGTGTTTATTTCGTTGTGCAGATGACTGAATTTTGGGGTTATTCATATTTTTCATTGTAGACTAGCATATTGGCAGAAAATGTAGGCTACGGGTATAGCCGAAGGTTTTTGGGCCCAGTGTAGGCCTAGTATATTAATGATGAAGGTGTAGAAGTACCGTGCTGGTCTGTTCAACGGAACGGACGTCAGGCCAGAAGATTCCCAGGTCTTGTGCCGTTACAATGGAGCGTCTGTTTAACGGAGGTGGCCGGTGCAGGTGTGTCCGCAGCGATACTTTGGGCTCCGTGCTTTTCACCCCCTCGGATACTAGCGGAGTCTCCGTGTCATCAATTCTACGCCTCTTTAGAAACTCCAGGTGTCTTTTCTTCTGTAGTTCAGTCTTTTGCCTCTCTGCCTCGTTCTGTCGCCCAGGGCTACGGCAATAGGTCGAGTTGTTGCGATTTCTGAGGCACTCGTGCTTGGCCACGCGTTGATCTACCTTCTGGTCGTAATCAGCTGCTAGTAGCTGTCGCCTTCTGGTGGCACTGATGGTTGCCATTCGTGATCACAGGCGCGATCTGGAGATTTTGCTTTCATACAGAAGTGAGCTTCTTTAAAAAGTGTTCCTGAAATTGAGAATATATACATTTAAAACAATAACATGCGCACAAAAATAGGTTTTGATTATTAAAATACAGCTACCTTTAATTTCATGATAACGACATTTAGCCAAGCCATTAACAAGACACAAGTCTATCGATAGAGCAACTTGGAAGTTCAAGTAACTGAGTTTGAAGAACGTTTGCGATTCAAACATTTTACGATTTTCTCTACACGACGACAATTGGTCTGGCTTTGGTGAAAGCCCAGTACTAGCCATAGAATAGGGGAGAGCGGGGCAATCTAACGCAGGGTAAAATGTATGGTAACACGAACTTTTTAGGTAGATGCATTAAGTTTAAACGACGTATTTCAGGTTAAACTCGCAGAATTATCATCTCTTTGGCTCCAACGAACGGCGGGAGAGTTTAATAAACATTTCGGGAGGTATTGCCAAAGTCTGTTTTGGCTAGACTACGCAAGTGAATTTTTCGCTAAGTGTTTTTCGGCTATTCTACTGTGTGTGTAACGTCAAGGAATCCAAATGTAATCGTAAAGTAAACAGTTACCAACATCGCATAGTTTTTAGCATAGGCTACTAGCGTGCTGGTATTGTTAGCCCGCCAAAAACTGCAGACACGCCCACTGCGCGGTTAAACCGAACGGGGTTGTGAGCCTGTTGCCAGTGGACTACGAGGTAACCAATTGATTGGATTTGTTCAACTCAGATTTTATCTTCGTATATTTATATAACTTATATAACTTTAACTTTAGGCAACGTGGTGACGTGATATGGACTGATACAGCTGTTTAGATCGAACAGACATTGGACTGGAACCGAAGAATAATGTACAGTCTTGTGATAGATTGTCACCGATACAGGTAGGCCACGAAAAACATAAATGTCTGTTTATTAAGTCAAAAAATAAATTAAAGACTGTTTGTGTCATACAGTATGAAATTGTATTGAATTACCTTGCTTTGTGTTAACTTTTTGAGAACTTTTGCCAAATGACTGGTCAATTAAAACTTGATATGTGCAAGGTTTGGTGTAAAGAAAAAAAACTAGTCAATAAGATGAGGCCCAAATTTGACTGTAAAGGTGAAACCCAACAACAAGAAAACGTACCCTCAATTGTGAAGATTAAAACTGTACTAATCTACTTTGGTTTGACATCTGAGAAGAGGGATTTGAACACACACATCCAGAAGAAACTGGGAGCTGAACACAGCACCGTAGACCAGCCTGACAGCATGGCAAAAGCTGCGTTGATAAAGAGATCATAGACTTTTTGTCAAATTATAGCCAATTGAAAACTTGACGTGCAACTTTTGCTGTTAAATTATGCTATTTGTGCCAAATGTAGGCAACAACACATACCTTCAGTTTTAAATGGGAAAACAGTTTTGGCTGTATGTGGAAAATTTAGCCAACAATATGAATCCCTTCTTTGATGTAACAGTGAAAGCCAACAGGAAACCCACCTTTGATTATAAAGACGAAAGGCTGTATTTGGCCAACATCATGAAAACCCACCACAGATTGTTAGCAAAATTACAGGTCATTGGAAACTTGCCACTGTGCAGAATTTGGCATTAAAAAACCACTTGTAGGCTATTTTCCAAATATACCCAACAACATGAAGCCCACATTTGATTGTAAAGGTGAAAACCAACAAGCCAAGCCAAAACCTCCTGTACCTTTGACTGTAAAAGTGAAAACCGTTTTGGCTCAATGTGGTAAATGTAGCTAACAATAGAAAACCCACCATTGATTTCTATGTTGAGATAATAGCCAAGAATATGAAGCCCACTGTCGAATATGACCATGAAAGCAGAACATGAAGTGCACCTTCTTGGTTTGCCTGGGACCTGAATGCAGCACCTTAGACCGCTCGGCCATCCTGAAAATGCCTCTAAGCTAGCATACGTAGGTAGATCAGTCACCCTTATCTTAATTACAGGTCTCTGAAAACTCGATATGTGCAACATTTGGCATTACAAAACCACTTGTTGGCTATATGTTCTGAGTATTTCCAACAACATGAAGCCCGTCTTGGCTCATAAAGTTGAAAGTCAACAAGAATCCTACTGTGCCTTCAGTTGTAAAAGTGAGAACAGTTTTGGCTCTATCAAACCTGACTTCATCAAACCTTACTTCAACATAAAGGCAAAAGCTGAATTCAGTTGCGACGACAGGTGAAAACATGAAACCCACCATTGATTGCGAGATGTGGAGATTATAGCCAAGAACATTGTAGTGTGGTTTTACAGAAGTGTGTCCCTTATTAGAACCCCAAAGGAAAACAGATTGTACTGAGCTGACCGGGAGTTGGTAGGGTTTGTTAAAAAGTGGGATGGCAGTTACTAAACATTGGTATTGGTGTCTTTGATGGTGTACAGTGGGCACGGACTAAAGATCTTGGAAAACCATTCAAAAGTTAACAGGTCAACACCCAGCTGTACGGCTAATAGTACAGGCATTATACAACATGACCCCACACAAATTGCAACAGAAACTCTTTCAACTGTTCTAGTCTCATAAATATGTCATTTATAACATATCAAAAGTCCTAAGAAATCCAAGTGGTGGAAAATATTGAAAAATACTGAAATCGGTGATGCCACAATTTCCCATTGCCGCCCATGTTAAAAAATTGATTTATGCATGTCTGATGTCCACACAAAGAGTTCAGTACTGTCCACAATCAACCAGAAACTGAAATTGTACAGAAATTGTAGTTTTTGTATTATTACCCCAAGCTTCCATAAGTGGGTCAAAAATGACCCGCATGCATTTCCTATGGAATCTCATAGAAACCTTTGATTCTTATCAACTGTAACTGTCAGGTATAAATTTACTGTGGACCACACATCCAATATCAGTAGTGTCACCACTCAGGAAGATCATTTTACACAGCCAGATCTGCTCATGTAAGTATTATCTTAATTAATTTTTTACCTCAGAACACTGGCGAGCAGAACAAGGACATGACAGATGCAAGACAAGCACGTGACGTGAAGGACACACTGGATGGCTGGAAAAGAAAGGAGTAAAAGCAAGGTGTGGAGTTATTTTGATTTCACACACTTAAAGATGGTGTTAATATAAATATTTAATTTAATATCATCTTTTACATTTTTTTATCTAAAAAGTTTTATTTGTTTGCTTATAAATTAAATGTTCTTAAATATAGAAACATTAATAAAATATAATTTTTTCAAATTGATTTGAAAATGTTGCACTTTTTGACAAAATATCGGTCAAAACATCGGTAACCGGTGGGCTAGGACTCTCCAAAATCGGGATCGGCATCGGACCCAAAAATCTGGCATCGGTCGGGCTCTAATTTTAAGTGATATGTAAATAATTTTGTTTTAAATTTATGTTAATCAGTGGCAACATGTATATGGATTAGTGCCAATTTATGTTGCAAGTATACTAATATAGTGATGTTCCTTTAAAATATTATTTTAGGAAGCAAAAAAGTGGTACCAGGGTATGGTTAAGAAACACCTTTGAAAAATACTTTCCACTACTTGGATCTCTTAGGACTTTTTTATGTTATAGAGGAGACTTTTATGAGTAATAAACATTTGTCAGATTTTCTGTTGCAATTTGTGCGAGGTTCACCCCTTTTTTCTCACAAAATGCCTGTACTATAAGGTTAACCTGGTTTGATGGGCTTACAGATATTGGACAAGCAGGATCAATGTTACTCGTTTGTTATGATTGTGTCTTTATTTGATGATTTTGGGTTTTCCTTTGATCCTTGGGTATAAAGGGGGAATGGTTCAGACAGACTTGTCAACACTGCCTCCTGCACGCCATTTGCATATAGCCTTTCCACTACACACAGTTTTTTTTATTATGCACCATTATTATATTGCCATTATTAATCACACTGTACAATAAACTGCATTCACTTTAACCTGGCATTCCTCTTTGACTCTTACCGCTGCACACCTAGCAGTTTTAAGGTCCTAACATACACATAGAACTCAGGATATCTGCAACCCGTAGTCACTCGCCTATACACTAGTGTATCCAAGCAAGATAGATCGCGGTCTGTATAGAGCCACACTACTAGTGCATAATTTGCAGTCTCCCTCTATGTATAACTGCAAGCACAGAGGAAAGGTTTGAACATTATTTTGGAGTCAGATAACCGAGAGATCAGTAAGTGAATCCTGTTCCAGTGGCAGGGGGTAATTCTACCCGTGTTCCTTCACCAGTTAGATACTTCCACTGTTTAGTGTGTTACAACATGAAGCCCACTGTGAAAATTGTCAGAAGTGGGATTCGAACCCACGCCTCCAGAGGAGACTGCGACCTGAACGCAGCGCCTTAGACCGCTCGGCCATCCTGACAGCACAACAAATTTTTTCTATGTAGCTCGGAAAATTTTAGGCAGTCAGTCAAGTTTAGCAGAATTACAAGTCACTGGAAACTCTACAAGTGCAAAGCTGGCATTAAAACACCACTCGAAGGCTATATATTTTCAGAATATTGCCAACAACATGAAGCCCACATTGAATTGTAAAGGAGAAAGCCAACAAGAAAACCTACTGTATCTTCGATTGTAAAAATGTACCACAGAGTTTTGGCTCTATGTGGTAAATATAGCAAATAACAAGCAAGTCCATATGATTGTCATATGTTCCGATTATAACTAAGAAATCCCAAATCTGTGACCGTGAAAGTAGAACAACAGGAAGTAGATATTCAGAGTTCGAAAACTGTCAGAAGTGGGATTCGAACCCACGCCTCCAGAGGAGACTGCGACCTGAACGCAGCGCCTTAGACCGCTCGGCCATCCTGACAACATGTAAAATTCTGTGTACGTAGGGAGATTAGAGAATTTTGACATGGCATGTACTCAAAATGAAAAGCCAAAACATGGCAAAATGAGTAGTGGCAATAAGTGTCAATAATCATGTGAAAAATGTAGCATTTTAGTGAGTCAAGATGAAATTAAAAGCATATTGAACATGCAAATATAAAAGCTGAATCGACTACTTTTTATTGGCCCACTCTAGGAATCCTCAACAGCCCACCATCCATTACCCGCGGGGTAAGCCTGGTTTAAATAGAATTGTGGATCCGTTTTTTCCATGTTAGTTACAGCTTTCCAATTACAAAATTTGGAAAGAAAGTAAAATATTTACAATTGTCTGTCCTACGTCAAGTAAAATCATATTATCTGTCTGATAGAGAAATAAATATCTTATTTTTGCTATATTTCTAAAATCACCTTAGAAATATATCACAAATAAGATATTTTTTTGTAAAATGAGCTTGGTTCAGTTTGACTCCAGATTCATTTCAGAGTCAAGAACTGACCCTAGATTTGTACACCTCAGGTTTCAGGCTTGGGCATGGCATCATGGGTCGTCATAGACTTTAATAAGATCCCAATTCATTCACCCGTTCCCCCAACCCAGGATTCTAGGAATTGCATTTGACACCCCTGTTGTAAATTTACCACACATCTACGAGGTATATGTCTTCGTATCGGCGCTACTCATATCCTGTTAAACACAGCAGACAAGCAGGCTCTTACGCCGCTACAGGCAACTCCCCTTACCGTAGAAGGGAATGGAGACTCGTCCCCCAAAAATGGGGGATGCCTTGTCCTGCACTCAGTGAAAAAGGTGACCCTGCCATCAGGACATCTTATAGCCAGTTCAAGAATTAGTTACTATAAATTTTAGGATTCAAGAATTGGTTGTTTTTTGTTGTGTGTTTAATACTTATATTCTGCACAGAGCAGTCTTAAGATAATGTGTGTGTTTGTAATGTTTAGAAGTATAAAATGCTAAGTAGGCACACAAGTGTTCAAACTCAAATGGCACAACACTAGCAGTTTAAATTGTTTAAATAAGCAACTCTTATCTGAAAAAACTAGAAAAATTCAAACTAATCATTCAAACATCCTACCGTCTGACTTAGTAGCAAAAAGCCAAACATCTTGTATCTTTTTTGCAAAATGAAAGTTACCTTCTCTCAGACTGGGTTCACTGCTGTCTTCGGCCTTTGTGGGTAAACAGGCTGTGAAAATTAGACGGTGAAAAAATATCCATAGAGCATGCCCGGCTTTGTCGTTAATTGGCGGGTTCTGTTGAAACTGTAGCTTCAACGGCAGCCTCTACACTCCTTGCTGCGTCTACAGGAAATGGAAGAAACCACACTATTTATGTGTGTGTGTGTATGTTCCTCTATCTCAGCTACCACCCTGCTTGCAAACTGTGTCACACACAGATGGACACTCAGATTAGAAGCAGCCTCTTCCCTGGCACTACTACGCTAGTCTTTGGAGATGTGCAGTGAAGGAATGTGGGCATTTGTTTTTGTGTCTTCAACAAGGTGGTGATTCAAACGAAAAAGAGGCAGCTGACGGCAGTCATACATGAGCCTGATTCCTCTGTAGGCTACTCTAACAGACACAAGACGTTTACATATTGAGCTCCCTTAAAGCTGTGTGACAAGCAGACATGTATAAAGTATTTTAACCGATCCGTACATTTCTTACTCCGTTTTTATCAGTAGTGTAGTTATGACTTATAGGAGCATAATAGTGGTTTCCTAATTTCTTACATGGCAATTAACCCTTTCCCGGCAGCAAAGATAGAACAGATCTTCAAGTTGTGTCTGATATTCCTAAATTATGCCTAGGTGGTGTTTCCAGATTATGCCAATACGCAGTGTTAGGGGTTCAGCAGAACGATGACGCTTATTCAATTATAGATTTGTTTATAAACTTACTCCAGTTATTAAAACGATATACTTTTCTCCATATTTGCAAGTGTGACATCCAGAAATATCACCCAAACATACATCCTTCCATCATCTATCTCAATGCTGGCACCCAGTCTATAAAATTAGAACTATTATAAAAACATAATTGAAATATTTCTATATGTACAGCATCTGAATCCATACGAGTGTAGTATCAGCAGGTTGGTTACTACACAAGGTACGCAAAGGCCTTGCAGTCTCTACTATGATTCAATGATCTGTGAACTTTACACTACCTTCGTCCAAAAACGTTAAAAATCTACGGATGTGGGAACCATCCGAGTTGAACTGAGAGTCATGAATAAACATGAGCGACAATGACGCAGGTTTAACGAAATCTCGCGATATTTCTTCGCCATACTTGTCTCTCTTTGGAGAAGGGCACGGAGAGGCCGAAAACTGGTGCACAGACAGTGGCCATTCATTGCATTGGATGCACATTTTAAGACATGCTGTCTAGGTTGGTGCTCGTTTCAGGTAATCAGAATTGAAGGTTTTTGTAGTCGGTTGATTTTTGTTAATTATGAGTCAAGTAGCTTGCTGGCTTTCAAACAACAAAGGTGGATAAGCACTAAGTTAGCTAGCACTAACCTTACCTACCTCTCTATTCTGGAGCTAAAGCTAGCGTTTCTGGAGCAATGTGAAGTTGAAGGGTAAAGGCCTTGTATAGGAGCTTAGTTGCTAGCTAGCATCAGCTTGCAGAACGACTTTGGAAATACACTGCCGTTCGATACCTGGATATAATATATATTAATTTGATTTAACATCAGTTAACTTGGCCTGCTGACCAAGAGTCATTGATATGTCACTGCTGATGTTAACTGCCTAGCTAGCTAGCTGCCCCAGTCAGATTAGCGCAAGGTGAGATAGACTACGTTTTCAATGATTTAAAGTAGTTAGTCAGTCGTGGCAGAATAGAATAAAAATCTAGACGTAAAATGCATGCTACGATCAAGATTAATTCGCAACTAATTTAGTAATTCGTTAATTATTCTCAATCATTTGTAAACCGCTAACTAGCCATATAGCGAGCTAACAGTGCTAGTAGCTAGCTTATGTAATAACACGTTAACTAGACGGCTAACAACTTTGCAAGCACTGTAATGACATGGGCGAAGTATGAGTTTCCGACCTAAATGGCAATTTGTCTTTGGCTTTGGTTAGACAGCTGGCAAATGGTGTGTTTTGTGGACTGGTGCATGTATCAGCACAGTGTCTACATTCTGAGCCGTATTTATCACCCATAACAAATCATTGAACTCTCAGAATGAGCTATGCTTTAAGGTCCAGAACCACATCCCTCCACCACGTTCAGGGCTGTTCTGTTTTACACCTGGCCTTGTCTGCTCATTTTAGTAATATTGATATGAATCATCATAAGGACAAGGAGATCATTTCGTTAATTTTGTCTCTACCATTACTTCCAGGGTCTGCCCTGAAAAGCAGTGGGCCACTCGGGGCAGGGTATGTAAGCATTTCAATGTTTACCTGAATACGCTGCATTGGGCCAGGGTACTACATTACTTATGCCATATGGAGTAACGGGCCCTAAGATCTACATATTCTACATTATTTTGGCCTTGTGGTACTTCCTCTGCATTGTTGGTTATAATTTTTATATGTGTTTGTGTTTAACCCCCCCCCCCCCCCCCCGTGCATTCCCAGCCTGGTGCAGGCGTCTCGCACCCTCCACACGTCCCCACAGAGTCTGGCCCCTGTGCCCCCACTACCTGAAAAAGGCGGCAAAACTCGCCATGGCATCATCCCAGAGGAGTTTTTCCAGCTTCTGTACCCCAAGACTGGAGTCACAGGTCAGTGGCAGAAGTATTACCTCTCACGTGCTCGGCATTTCTGTCTTGGCTCCGCCCCTGCATCACACTTCACTTTTCTTAGCCCCGCCCCCCCCACCCTACTTCTGTCATACTATCTTTACCATTTTTTTTACCCATCTCTCTCCTCCTCTTTTTTCTCCTCTCATTTCTTCTTTCTATCCCTCCTCTCCATTCCCTTGCTCACTCCTCTCTTCCTGTGTCTCACCCAGCGTCCCTTCCTTCCTATTAGCAGTAAGTTGATCAAACCACAGGTTTTACTAATTAAGTCTGCTGAGTTAGCCACTGTTTTAGGTTAGCGTTTGTGTTAGATTTTTATTTTTGCTTTTTTGAGATTCGTCAATGATTGATGGTCTGTAATGGTGGTGAAAACCACGACTACAGATTTTGTGAAGACTAAAATCTCATTTTGAGTCTGGAACATATATATCAAAATCCTCGTAATAAAATCAATTTTGTTTGAAGTTACTGTACTTGGCAGTTTAAAAGAAAGCTCAAAGGTTTTGGATCAGAAGGCGCTTTAACCGTTGACCGTGTGTCTCGGCGTCGCCAGCACGTTCTGATGGTGTTTGGCGTGTTCTGATGGCGTTTGGCGTGTTCTGATGGTGTTTGGTCTGTTCTGATGGCGTTTGGCGTGTACTGATGGCGTTTGGCGTGTTCTGATGGTGTTTGGTGTGTTCTGATGGCGTTTGGCGTGTTCTGATGGTGTTTGGTGTGTTCTGATGGTGTTTGGTGTGTTCTGATGGCGTTTGGCGTGTACTGATGGCGTTTGGTGTGTTCTGATGGTGTTTGGTGTGTTCTGATGGTGTTTGGTGTGTTCTGATGGTGTTTGGTGTGTTCTGATGGTGTTTGGCGTGCTCTGATGGTGTTTGGTGTGTTCTGATGGCGTTTGGCGTGCTCTGATGGTGTTTGGTGTGCTCTGATGGTGTTTGGTGTTTCTGATGGGTTTGGCGTGCTCTGATGGTGTTTGGTGTGCTCTGATGGTGTTTGGTGTTTGGCGTGTTCTGATGGCGTTTGACGTGTTCTGATGGTGTTTGGTGTGCTCTGATGTGTTTGTGTTATGGTGTTTGGCGTGTTCTGATGGTGTTTGGCGTGGTTGTTGTGTTTCTGATGGTGTTTGGCGTGCTCTGATGGTGTTTGGTGTGTTCTGATGGTGTTTGGTGTTTGGCGTGCTCTGATGGTGTTTGGTGTGCTCTGATGGTGTTTGGTGTTTGGCGTGTCTCTTCCAGGCCCCTACATGCTGGGCACGGGCCTGCTCCTCTACATGCTCTCCAAGGAGATCTACGTCATCAACCACGAGACTTTCGCTGCCGCGTCCATCGGAATCGTGCTTGTCTACGGCGTCAAGAAGTTCGGACCCTCCGTGGCGGCCTTCGCCGACAAACTGAACGAGGTGAGCCGGTCTGCTTCCCAAAGTGCTAACGGGAAGCGTGAGAGCAAAGCGGGGCCCCCTGCTGGTTTGGAGGTACACAGCATTGATCAGTGAAATTATGACTAAAGCAACATGCTGTAGCCTCCTCATGTCTAATTACCTGCAGGAGGTGTGTGTACATGGTACATGCATATACATTCGTGTGTGTATGACCTGCAGGAGATGTGTGTACGTGGTACATGCATATACATGCGTATGTGTATGACCTGCATGAGGTGTGTGTGCGCATGGTTCATGCATATACATGCGTATGTGTGTGACCTGCGGGAGGCGTGTGTACATGGTACATGCATATACATGCGTGTGTGTGACCTGCAGGAGGTGTGTGTGCGCATGGTACATGCATATACATGCGTATGTGTCTGTGTGTGCCTGTGATATTGTGTATTGAATGAGTGTTTGTCCTTCTACTGGAGGTATGTGTGCGTGTTGTACATGTGTATTGAGGAGTGTGTGTGTGGTATGTGCACTGAGGTGTTTTTGTGTGGTATGAGTATTGAGTGTGTGTGTGGTATGTGTATTGAGGAGCGTTTGTGTGGTGTGTGTGTGAGGTGTGTATTAAGGAGTGTGTGTGTGGTGTGTGTATTGAGGAGTGTGTGTGTTGTGGAGTGTGTGTGTGGTGTGTGTATTAAGGAGTGTGTGTGTGGTGTGTGTATTAAGGAATGTGTGTGTGGTGTGTGTATTAAGGAATGTGTGTGTGGTGTGTGTATTGTGGAGTGTGTGTGTGGTGTGTGTATTGAGGAGTGTGTGTGTGGTGTGTGTATTGAGGAGTGTGTGTGTGGTGTGTGTTGTGGAGTGTGTGTGTGGTGTGTGTATTAAGGAATGTGTGTGTGGTGTGTGTATTAAGGAATGTGTGTGTGGTGTGTGTATTGAGGAGCGTGTGTGTGGTGTGTGTATTGAGGAGTGTGTGTGTGGTGTGTGTATTGAGGAGTGTGTGTGTGGTGTGTGTATTGAGGAGTGTGTGTGTGTGTGTGTATTAGGTGTGTGTGTGGTGTGTTTGGATGTGTGTGTGTGGTGTTGTGTGTATTAAGGATGTGTGTGTGGTGTGTGTATTGAGGAGTGTGTGTGTGGTGTGTGTATTGAGGAGTGTGTGTGTGGTGTGTGTATTGAGGAGCGTGTGTGTGGTGTGTGTATTGAGGAGTGTGTGTGTGGTGTGTGTATTGAGGAGTGTGTGTGTGGTGTGTGTTGTGGAGTGTGTGTGTGGTGTGTGTATTAAGGAATGTGTGTGTGGTGTGTGTATTGAGGAGGGTGTGTTTTCTGACTGGCATGTTTGTCGCCTCCTGCAGGAGAAAGTGGCCAAGGCTCAGGAGGTGAAGGATCTGGCGATGTCCAGCCTGGCTGAGGCCATCGAGGACGAGAAGAAGGAGCAGTGGAGAGTGGAAGGGCGTGGCATGCTGTTCGATGCCAAGAGGGTGAGAGTCGGCCGTACGGCTTCTTGGGGAGTGGTCTGCGGTGATCCTTCCGTAGGCTGCACCGTGCTCCGCCCTAATCCCATATGGTAGAAATGGGGCCAGAGTTCCTCTCTACCAGAACGCTCAACTGCCTCGTTCTTTCATAACGCTTTTTCCCTTTAGCTCTCCCAGTTTGTAATTCCCATTTATGTGCGGCGCTTGCGTTAATGTATGATTCTGTGTTTTTTTAATGCAGATAAAACGCTGCATTCTGCTGCGTTCTTTTAGGGATTGTAACAGGCAGTGACCTGGACTTGAACCACAACAACCTAATTAGTCATTTCTTTGAGCCAATCGGCTTTCGGAGTCTGACATTTGTGAGCTTCAGTCACGAAGACTGCTCAATTGGCTAGTGTTTCGGTAGGAACAGTGACTAAAGTGACATCTGCATTTAGATCTATGGGAAAGACATCAGTAAATAGGGTTGGAAACGTTCGATGACCATGATGCTTGTGCATTACTGCGATATGTAAGGAAACGGAAGAGCAACTCTTCCTCAGGTGACTGAGAATGTCCATGCGGGACATGATCAGACTGTCGGGAAGAACCGTCCATTGACAACTACATAGAGAGGCATATTATAGTAGGGTTGCAGTGTATTAACCCCTCATTACAAAGACAGATGCACATTTGAGAGTTAAGTGGTGCAAAAACTATAGGCACTGGACTACAGAGATGTGGAAAAAAGTGATATATTCAGATAAGTCATCCTACACCATATTATTGACAAGTGGGTAAGTGCATGTGTGGCCCATACCAAGAGAACGGTACTGGTCTGAATGCTTGACCCCTGCAGTGAGGGGGTCCGATAGCTGTGTTATGCTGTGGGGGGCATTTTCCTGGCATGGTTTGGGTCCACTTATCCTAAGAGGGAAGGGTCACTGCAGTTCAATACAAAGTTATCCTGAGTTATAGCCTTTATGCTATGATGAAACATTTCAATCCTGATGGGGGTGGTCTCTTCCAGGATGACAATGCCCCCATCCACAGGGCACGAGGGGCCACTGAATGGTTTGATGAGTATGAAAATGATGTGAATCACATGCTATGGCCTTTTGCAATCACCAGATTGCAACCCAGTGGAACACCAGTGGGAGATTTTAGACAGCGCTCGTCACCACCATCATAAAAACACCAAATGAGGGAATGTACTGTGGAAGAATGGTGTTCCATCCCTCTAGCAGAGTTCCAGAGACTTGTAGAATCGATGCCAAGGTGCATTGAAGCTGTTCTGGCAGCTCATGGCGCCCCAACACCTTACTAAGACACTTTATGTTGGTCTTTCCTTTAATTTGTCACCCGTCTGTACATTTGTTGTGTTATTATTGTGAGTTGGCATATTATAGCAAAAATAGTTATCAGAACGCGAGAGATTTGGTTTAAAACGCAGATTTTGAAATGTCCTGCGTTCCACAGACGCGGCATTTCATGGGCCAGCACGACCCCTGGCGTTCTGTCGATTTGGGAGAGCGCATACAAGCACATGCTCATCTGCAGTTAGCGATTATCAGCCCTGCTTAATTACACACCGGCAGTCCACTCCTCAGGCTGTCACTGCCCTGAGTCAGAGGAAGACGCTTCGCGTGCAGCTGAACTGGCAGACTGCAAGTGCCTGACCTGACCAGCAGAGGCCGCTGTTGCACGATGAGTCGCTGGCATCCCAGCTGAGTGAAACCCTCCCTTCCCTGGATGACCTGCCAGTTGTGCATTGCCTGCAGGGCCGCTGGCCACAGTTGGCTCTAGAAGGGTCCAGATTGGGAACCCAACCCTGGGCCCTGTCCAGATGCTTTAACAGTACCTTAAAAGGAAGAGTCACCCATCAACCTCCATTTTGTGTCTTTACTAAACCAGCTTCAACACTTCCCTAATTTCTTTGAATGTTATTGCACATCTGCTGTAAGGTTAACCTGGTCAGGCTCATTGTTCCCCAGCGTTGCTCTGGCTGACCCTGACCCTGACCCCTCCCGCAGAACAATGTGCAGATGCTGCTGGAGACCAATCACAGGGAGCGGCAGCACATGGTGACCAATGAAGTGAAGAAGAGGCTGGACTACCAGATCGCCCTGCAGAATCTGCACCGCCGCCTGCAGCAGGAGCACCTGGTCAACTGGGTGGAGAAGAGTGTCATCGGCAGCATCACTCCTCAGCAGGTGAGCACAGTATGGGGGCGGAGCTAGGTCCAGTAGACCCCGCCCAGCCCAGGCTAGACCCCGCCTCGCAGGACTGTACCAAGCTCATATAACAGGCCTGTGAATGGTATTGCGGGACACCAATTAAGGTTAATTAAAGGCATGTTTATCTGCAGACAGTCACAGAGAATTGTTACAGTTGTTGAAACTGGACAATCTTTTATTGAAATCAAATTTGCTACTTATCCACTGTAAGAGAGCGCCTATTTTACGGAAGTTATGAGCAGAGTAAATTCTATAGCAATCTCTTGGTTTTAGTCATATTACTATTCACTGAATTAAAATATATATTTTAAATGATCTGTAACTGCTGTAGTGGGTTTACAACCTGGGCATGATCCAGAGTTTCCAGCAGGAATTCATGCAAAAATGACCACAGTTGCAAAATGGCTGTTGTTTGGCAGCTAAACAGTCAGTACCACCAAGCTTTCCCCCTTCTTTCCAACTTTCATTTCAACAATGATGGAACCGTTGTACTAAAGCTGTTTGTTCTTGCCAATCTTTTTTTAGAAAAACAGCGTAACTGTTTGTAGCTGAGCCGCAGTTGCAAGGTCTTCTGTAAATTCTCACATTGAAATCTCTGTTGACTGAGTGACAGCATGTATCGTTAGCAGGCAAGCTAAGGTTTACCTCTATTAAAAGGGAAATGGTATAAATTCTAATTAAAACAATTAAATTGTGAAATTTCTTTGCCTTAAAATAAGAAGGACGTTTTTAATGTCGTTTTTTTGCTCTTTATTTTAAAGAAGGCATCGGTCCAGGCACCATTTTAGGCCCAGGTACTGTTTTGGAAGTATCGTTTTAGCATCGGTATTGGCCAAATCTAAAGGATACACATCTCTGGACTCGCACTGTTAATACAGGACTGAGGCTGCACTGCTCCCAGATGAGTGTGAGAACACTTTTAGCCTGACCCTCCTGCTACTTCCTGTCTCTTCTCCCCTTTCCCTCTCGAAACTGCCACGTTTTTCTCATTCTGAACCTGTACAGTGGTGCTGTGGCCACTAGAGGGGGCTAGCGTAATTTAATGGGCAAGCTGGTGAGTATTCATATCAAGATGGAACCATTTAAGATTAATCACCTTTGCCAAAATTTAATTTGGAAAAAACCCAAACATTTTATCTTCTTTGAAGCCTCAGACTCCCATTAGTTATACTGCATAGTAAAGTCATGTGCAGTTGTTTATGTTGTAGGGCTACGGGATATATACCTTGAAATAGATTACTGGGTGAATGTGTTTCTAATGTTTGATGAGAATATGAATCATTCAGAAGTATTGTTATTATTGCTGTGATTCATTGTCCACAGTACACCGTGAGTTCTGAATGAAACTCCCTCCTTTGAATATGTGGTTGAGATTGCTTTTGATAACCGTTTGCCCCATGAGGCTACAGGGATTACTGTGTGTTGAAGGGCGATTTTAAATTCGGCTCTTGTGATTCCCTTAATTTTCACTGCTATGTGTTTGTCCCGTTACTTTGCCAGTCTAAAGTCCAGTTCATATTTCATAACATTACACACCCTTATCCACAGCATCCAACATTAGTGAAATATCAGGGGTGATTCTCTCAAGCCTGGCACTGCATATAGTGCAATTTAAGATGATGGAGACAATAACGATCTTTCCCATTATACCAGATATGATCTAAATGTATTGTAAATGTTTAATTGTTTTAGTATGCAAAATGTATTGTGTGGTTCGCCTTTATTGATTTATTGACTTCTGCAAAAAATTTTAAAATCCTACAATTAATAATTTGAATCCTGAATCTAAATTCAGATGCCTAGCTAACAAATATTTGAATAGTTCGGGCCAGCCCTAGACCAGACTGCTGAGTTTTTCAAGAAAATCAGAGAACTCTACAGGGTATTGGCTACACGGTCCACTGGAAAACAACACGTCTGATTGGCTGATGCTTGTTTGGTCTTGACTGGCCTTAAAGAGCCCAGTGACTGAGGCCTGTCTGCCTGCTTGTGTCTTCCAGGAGAAGGAGAGCATTGCCAAGTGCATCACGGACCTGAAGCTGCTGGCCAAATCCACCCAGGCCAAGGCCACTGTCTGACAGACCACAGTCTTCTGCGAAGACCCTCCCAAACCACACCCCCTTTCATTAGAAATAAACCCTTTTCTCTTAAACATGGGCTGACTTTGTCTCGTGATGTGAATGTTTTTGCCTGAAATCAAATAAAGTTTTGGTTTTGACTCCGTTTTAGGACTTTTCACAGGTATCAGTGAAATTTCTTTGGTTTCTGTGAGCCTGATGCTGTTTGAAGTGATTAATCTGGTAAAATTATTTCACTTAATTAGTCAGATTTTCAGGGTTTTAAAAAGTTTTTAAAAAATGAAAATTGAACTGTAAACTAGCAAATAAACGAGAGAATAACGGAATGCAACTGTTATTCCAGAGCAGCAGATCACAAAAATAAATGTTAAAGGTTGCTCACGAAACTAAAAAGCATGTTTAGGAGTGTTTGTATTTGGGGGGTCATTCCAGTTCAAAAAATCCAGAACCGTGTGTTCCCATGGTTACACCCATTTACTGGCATGACTGTAACATGACGATAAATACTGATGTGCAATCAGGTTTATTACTGTCGTAAATGGCTTGACTTGGCACTGGGAGTGGTAGGTGGCGTACAGTCATGATAAAAATATTAACTCCTTTGCACTTAAAATAACTTGAGTTAACTAAGTTACTCTAAAATGACTAGTTTGTATTTGGTCTCCTCTATTTATTTCACTATTAATATGACAGAACATTAGTATATTTTCAATTCAGAACTTATAACCTTTACTATCCCCCCAAAAATGGCATGACAAAATTATTGACTCCCTAGACTTCATATTTGGTGGCACAGCCTTTGGAAAAAAATAACTGCCAACTTCCTATAGCCATGAACGAGCTTCCTACACCTCTACTGGCAGTTTGGACCGCTTTTATTGTGCAAGCTGCTCCAGTTCTCCTAGATTTAAAGGGTGCCTTCCTTCTCCTAACTGCTGCTTTCAAATCACTTCACACATGTTCAATGGGATTTCGCCTTGAACTCATTGCTGGCCACTTCAGAACAGTCCACCATCTTCTGTGGCCCATTCCCAGGTGCTGTTGTGGTAAGTGTGTTTCAGGCCATTGTGTCTCTCTGACACTGCGCTCAACACTGCGCTCCCACAGGCCTTGGCAGTCTCCTGATTTCATGATGCCATGCGCAGATTCAAGGCTCCCGTTGCCGGAGGCAGCAAATCGACCCCAAAACATCACCGAACCTCCTCCATGTTTGAATTTAGAGATGGTGTTCTTTTCTTTGAAGGCTTCATTTTGTTTGGGCTCATCTGTCCACAGGACGTTCTCTCGGAGGATTTTGGGCTTTGGGCAGTTGGGCTTTCACATGTCTCTCTCTCAGCAGTGGGGTCCTCCTGGGTCCCCGACCATAGAGCCCCCTTTCATTGATCTGAAACTTGTGCCTTGTCTCTGAAGGCCACCTTGAATCTGTCAGTTGATCAAGGTTCTTTCTGCACCATTCAAACAACTTTTCTCTTGTAGCTACGCACAGGGAGGTTGGCCACAGTGCCGTGAGCCTCAGACTTTTCGATAGCATGGCGTGCGGTGGACACAGGTCTCTGGAGATGGACTTGTAGCCTTGAGATTGTAGCAAAGCAAGGACAATCCTGTGTCTGACAAATCTCTGCTTTTCCTTCTATTCTCCATGTTCAGTATGGTACACACAAGGACAGAAAACAGCAGAATGAGAATCAACTTTTCTCTATTTAAACCAGTTGAATGAGTTACCTTTATATTGCAGGCACCTGCAACTCACCACTGGTTAATTACAAACTAAAGGAGAATATACTTGGATTCAACACTCAACTTCTGAAAGGTGCCAATAATACTGCTCAAGTCCATTTTAGGATTTCTGTGTGGAATAAGATAACTTTTTTGATTTGTTCCACTGCAAATCAAAGAAATACATTTGTGAATACCAAAGCATTATTATAATTTCAACAATTTTCTGTATGAAATGGTGCATTATTTGGAAAAAAAAAGTGCCACAATGACTGTGGCTGTGCTGATCATAAACACTGGCCGTGAAATGTAATTTGGGAGCTTGACATGACACCTGCAATTCACAGACCTTTGGCCAACAGCCACGCCCACAGCCCAAAGACAGGCCTGCCCATTCGATTCGTCCAGGGAAAATCCTTCCATTTGATTGGTCTCCCTGCGATAAGGAAAGGCCTGCAGTGCGCAGCATCTCTCCAGGGGCTGGCACTTTCACCTATTTTATGCCACTTCAGGAAGTGGACTTTGACTCTGGGATATACTGGCAGAAAGTCTTGGATATCGGCCCTTTTTTCACCAAGAGTCGCCCTGGAATATGAAAGCCATCGAGGCGAAGACGATCTGAAGACAGGAGTGAGAAACGATTAACAGGTAAGGATGAGGCTGGAGTTACACATCTATCATTTACAATAGCTTATTTATCTTTGTGTTTGCGTTACATCTACATTTTCATTAAGGGGCTTGGTAATCTCAGCTATGTGATTGGAGTAAATCAGTCTTAAACTGTCTTCATCCTGCTGTATAGCTTTCGTTTTTACACCTTTTAAGGTTATTTCTAAAAGTGTAATGATCCTGAAGGTAATTCTGAACTTCTAATTTGTTACTTATTTGATTCATCAACACTTCAGATCTTGTGTCCATACTCTGCGAAGTCACAAGTTTGATGTTTTATCAGTCTCAGTAATGACAATTAAAAATTAAACCACACTGATTGGCCATACGTAACCACAATAAGCACAAATGACTGGTTTTCGTTATACAAGGTGTGCCCAACAGGGATGGAAATGTGTTTTGCTGCCAGATAAATACTGTACCTCCTGAGCAAATTTGTCTATAAACTGCAGTCAAATTGCTGGAGGTATTGGTATAAACCACACAGAAAAGAGGCTAGCAACTGGTATTGTATTTAACTTCTACATGCAAATACAGACATGTACCATAGTTTGCATACCGCTCGTGCCTGGCGGTAATCACAGTGGTATTTTCCTAAATCTGTTGAATGTTGTTCTTGATCTTTCTGGACGGGGGCCCAGCCCGTTTGTTCGTCCAGGTGGTGTGAACAGATTTCCGGGCCCACCCTCCGTGTACACATGGTCAGCTTTTTGAGGCGTTATCCCTTTCGAATTTGTATTTGTATGAAAGCAGACAAGAGCTGGAAGCCTGTTAACCAGACAGCTGCATCCGTGTTTAGACACAGGCGACTGTATCTAAACAAAGGCGCTGATTAAAATGACGTACATCTAGCAGACCGGAGAACCAACTCAAAATGTCTTCCCCGTTCACAATTTATAAACGTGACCACTTACAAATAACCATTTATACTGCTTTCAATGCTAATTTATCTGCAGTTAAGACCGCCAGCTTGGAGAAGAATGCTGGTGAGATATATTTTAGTTTATGTAGCTCTGCTTTCATATTACACTTTGAAACTGATAATCATCAGAAGCTACTGAGTTATCAGTGAAAGGTCAGTGTTTTGAGTGGCAGGTCAGGAGGGGTCTCAGAGCCTGTTACTGAGGGCAAGGACAAAGCGAGGTCATCACTGATGGGATGGATACGGAATAACTATTTAAATGATCACCCTGAGGTCGCATGAGTCATTTATGAGGACTCATAAGCGATCGGTGATCAGAATTATGGTTTTGTTCTTACTGTTCCCTTTTAAACGAATAGAGCATAACTATTTTAGACAATTTACTGTCATCTTTTACGCTTTAGTTAGGTTAACATTAAGTCACCGTTAACATGAGGCTTCCTGATGACAGTAGCACATTACAGTTGACCTTTGTAAATATTTGAACAGAACGTGGTCTTTAACCAGGGACTCTCCACTTCAAAGAAATGAATGTTAAGGAAAGCTGCACATTGTAGCCCTGAACAAAACACAGCTCTACATCTAATAAAAATACATCTTTCAGGTAATATCAAAAACAACATTAAGTCACAAACTAAATTGCACGTCTAATTACAGCACTTTTCCTGCTGTACATGTTGACCATAACTAGTGCGAGTTTGAAAAAACTGACTGTTCATTTCAGGCATTCCAGGTGATGATAGATACATTAGTGAGGTAACTGGTGAATGGGCATGCTTTTAATAGAATGGAAGGAACATTATAATTTCTGAAAAGTGAGGAAATTGCCTTTTGCCGCAATTAATTGAACTGGATGAGCTTTTTTTAATATGCATGAATGTAAATTTCCCTGACACGGTTTGAATTGCAGGACACAGTTTTCATACACAGTTTTTATTTTGTCGTTGCGGTTAGTTGCTTTACCCAATTTTGTCACAACAGTCGCATGAATATTTATTCAGTTTCTCATTTTGAATCATTAGTGCATGTTTAATTTCAAGGGAAGCCTTGATTTTTCTATCAAATATGTCTGGGGAGATATGGAAAGACACCGTTAAGGCAGTTGTGTTTGCCTGCACAATATCAAATTCATACGCCACAGTATCTAATTTAAATATTAATATTTGCTCAGGCCATTTTTAATTTAAAGAACGTGTCAGAGACTTTTGTGGTCTACACATTGTAAATATTAATCAGACTTTCTTAGCTAAATAGTAATTGTGTTAATTTCCACACACGTACATGCACAAACACCCACTCTCTCTCTCTCTCTCTCTCTCTCGCTCTCGCCCTCACAAAAGCACTCAGATAAACCCATTTCTGTGTAGCATTTCGTAATATTCCATGGTTTACATTGGCCTTTTATGAGAACATTAATAATCCAAGATAAGAGGGTCAAGTGAGTGCACGACTGATAGCCTAAGCAAAGGAGGGCATGGCCGATTCCCAGAGGACCGCCCTTCTGTGATATGACACGGTGACTGAGGGTGTTGTGTAAAATATTGGCTCCTGATTGGCTGTGCGTACTGTTACAGATCTGTGACTCCGCCCCCGCAGGATGTACGGGATCAGCAGGCCATTCAGCTATGACACCCCCGACTATGGAGGCTCTCTGCAGTCATAGTAAGCCCGGCCGTAGCCACCACTGAGGTCACCGAGGTCAGGTCCTCGGCCTTTTATCTCACACGTCCATTTCCTAAGCCCGTGTTTAATTTCATTCTTTGTGTGCGTGCGTGTGGTGTGTGTTTGTGTGTGTGCGTGCGTGTGGTGTGTGTTTGTGTGTGTGCGTGCGTGTGGTGTGTGCGTTTTAGCGGCCTCTCACGTGAGCTGCCCTCCTCACAGAGATCCAGCATGTCCAGACCCAGCGGCAAGTCCATATACAGTAAGAAAAGCGCTGCTCTCAAACACAACACACACAGTCAGAGAACCTGTTTCTCAAATGGCGCTGTATAACAACAAATAACACAAACGATGATTGATTGGTGGGCTGGTAGGCTGTCTGAGTGCTTCATTCATTCATGGTTACTGAAGTATCATTTCTCCATTAAGTTCAGATGAAGGAGATCAGGCAACCAATTTAATCCATTGATTGTTTGGTGGTTGGTTAGTTGAGTTGACCGTTGGATTTTTTGGTTGATTGAAATACTGATTGCTCAACCGTTTGATTGATTGTGATGCCATTACTCCATTAAGTGCAGAGGAAGGAGTACTCCGAGTCCATAAACCGGCAACCAGATAACTTTCAGTACAGAGTTGAGGTGAGTGACTATGTGTCCCTGCACCCACCATAACCCCTTCCTGTAATGTTGCCATTTCCTGGTTAATAGAAACCGACAGCACACCAGTGTTCCTCTATTCATTCCATCTTTGACTTTGAGCATTCTGTAACAATAGCTACACAGTTTGACTAACTGAAGTCTATACTGTTTTACTGAATTTATGTACAGTACCCCCTACTTCAGAAATATGATTTACATGCCACTTTCAGCATAATAGTGCCTGTTTAAAATTATTTATTTTATCAATTGTCCTTTTTGCACATCAGTAATATTGCGGCTGCCTTGTTGTCAGTGCCTGTATGTCAGTAATGCAGATATTGTGCTGCTGTCAATGCTGTATGTCAGCGATGCAGAGGCTGTGCTGCTGTCAGTGCTGTATGTCAGTGATGCAGAGGCTGTGCTGCTGTACGTGCTGCCGTCAGTAATGCAAATGTTGTACTGCTGTCACTGCTGTATGTCAGCAAATCAGAGGCTGTGCTGCCGTCAGTGCTGTATGTCAGTCATGCAGAGGTTGTGCTGCTGTCAGTGCTGTATGTCAGTGATGCAGAGGCTGTGCTGCTGTCAGTGCTATATATCAGTGATGCAGAGGCTGTGCTGCTGGCAGTGCTGCTGTCAGTGCTGTATGTCAGTAATGCAGGTGTTGTGCTGCTGTCAGTGTTGTATGTCAGCAAATCAGTGGCTGTGCTGCTGTCAGTGCTGTATGGCAGTGATGCAGAGGTTGTGCTGCTGTTAGTGCTGTATGTCAGTGATGCAGAGGCTGTGCTGCTGTCAGTGCCTGTATGTCAGTGCTGTATGTCAATAATGCAAAGGCTGTACTGCTGTCAGTGCTGCTGTCAGTGATGCAGAGGTTGTGCTGTTGTCAGTGCTGTATGTCAGCAAATCAGACACTGTAATGCTGTCAGTGCTGCTGTCAGTGATGCAGAGGTTGTGCTGTTGTCAGTGCTGTGTGTCAGCAAATCAGACGCTGTAATGCTGTCAGTGCTGTATGTCAGTGATGCAGAGGTTGTGCTAATGTCAGTGCTGCTGTCAGTGATACAGAGGTTGTGCTGCTGTCAGTGCTGTATGTCAGTGGTACAGAGGCTGTGCTGCTGTCAGTACTGTATGTCAGTAATGCAAAGGCTGTGCTGCTGTCAGTGCTGTATGTTAGTGATGCAGAGGCTGTGCTGCTGTCAGTGCTGTATGTCAGTGATGCAGAGGCTGTGCTGTTGTCAGTGCTGTATGTCAGTGATGCAGAGGCTGTGCTGCTGTCAGTGCTGTATGTCAGTGATTCAAAGGTTGTGCTGTTGTCAGTTCCTGTATGTCAGTGATACAAAGGTTGTGCTGTTGTCAGTGCTGTATGTCAGTAATGCAAAGGCTGTGCTGCTGTCAGTGCTGTATGTCAATAATGCAGCTGCTGTGCTGCTGTCAGTGCTGTATGTCAGCAAATCAGAGGCTGTGCTGCTGTCAGTGCTGTATGTCAGTAATTCAGATGCTGTGCTGCTGTCAGTGCTGTATGTCAGTGATGCAGGGGCTGTGCTGTTGTCAGTGCCTGTATGTCAGTGATACAGAGACTGTGCTGCTGTCAGTGCTGTATGTCAGTGATGCAGAGATTGTGCTGCTGTCAGTGCTGTATGTCAGTGATGCAGAGGTTGTGCTGCTGTCAGTGCTGTATATCAGTGATGCAGAGGCTGTGCTGTTGTCCGTGATGCAGAGTCTAGGCTGCTGTCAGTACTGTATGTCAGTGATGCAGAGGCTGGGATGCTGTCAGTGCTGCTGTCAGTGATACAGAGTCTGTGATGCAGTTAGTGTTGTATGTCAGTGATGCAGAGGTTGTTCAGCTGTCAGTGCTGTATGTCAGTAATAGAGGCTGTGCTGCTGTCAGTTTTGTATGTCAGTGATGGAGACTGTGCTGCTACAAGTGCTGTATGTCAGTGACCATGATGTTTTGCTGTTATGTCTGTATGTCTGATTTCCTGGCTCCCCCCAGCACCTGTTCACCTGTGAGATGGACGGGCAGGAGGTGCGGTCTCTGGATGACTGCATCGCCAGGCTCAAGGTGCTAGACTCAAAGGGACGAGTGTGGGGGCAGGAGATGATCCTGGAGGTGCGGGGGGGCAACCTGCAGCTGACCGACATCGAGACGAAGGTGGGCACGTGCTCAGGGGGTCAGGGGGTCATGGGTCATGGCCTCAGGGGTCATGGCCTCATTCTGGGAGAGAGGCAGATCTGCTACAGTTTCACTCTGGGGAATCCTGCGGTCTGATTGGTTATGTTCATAGGGTTGTTTTGAGACAGTTATGGGATAGTGGCAGTTATGTGTACAGGAAAAGTGAACATGATGTCTTTGGATATAAGTAGGCTACCTGACTGGGCTGAAAATGTAGACAAGAGCCTCTTTTTGAACTATAAACACATTTTTAGAACAAGCAATGGCTACGCAATGTTGTGGTTTTGACTTGTGAGTGTCAATCTTTTTCTTTTCCCCTAAGAATTTCCCATATATTTCAGCACAGACTCAAGTATCATTAATTTGTATCAAACTAAAAGTAAACTAGCCATCTGAGCAAGTAGAGCTGGTTAGTTACGGTTTGACACTAATGCATGGATTTGCCACTTACCTGCACCTCTCTCTTGCTATCTCTCATTCGTTTTCTTTCTTTCTTTTATCACTTTCTGTATCTTCATTCCTTCCTCCTATCTCTCTGCTCCGCTCCACCCTTTCTCCCTTCGCCTCATTTGCTCCCTTCATTCCTCCATCCTCCCTCGTTTTTCCCTCCTACGCCCCCCCACCTGCTCCCCCATATTTTTGGGGTACAGGGAGAACTGGAGTCTCTGGCTCTGGGCAACATCACACAGATCAAGGCCATCCTGGACAGCTGTGCGTACAACTCCCTCCTGACGATCACCGTGAAGCAGTGGAGAGGGCCGGAGAGCAAAGTCTACATGTTCCAGTGTGAGGAAGTCGGGGTGAGGAAGCTTTTAACTGACTCAAAGTCCATCTGAGCACCGCCGTCAGCATCGTCAGCACTAAAGAGCGACCTTTCACCCTGATTCCCTCTCAAGGAAGACTCGGGAATCAGTGGCAGAAATGATTCATGGGTGAACCCATAGGCAGAGCTGTTAGAAATTTATGGGCGTGATCAGACCTGGATTAAATATGCATATGAAATGCTTTTCTCTCTTTAGATAATAAAGAGATGAAATAGGGTAGTTATCAATTTTTTTTTTAATTGTGGCTATTTATTTACTATTAAAAACCCACAATCAAATGAAAAATGTCCCATTTATTTACAGGACTTTTTCCTGTAAATTGTTTTTATCCGGAACGCACTGTGAATACTTGGAAGTTCTAATAATAACGAATACAATTTCAAGAGGAGCATACACAATATTAAAATACATTTTTGCAGCCATCATCTTGAAGAATGGCCGGGCTTGTTGAACTTGTGATGGACTTCGGCGTTCTGTGTAATTCACAGGCAGAGAACATCAAAAACGACCTGGAGAAAGCAGCGCAGTATCCAAGAGAAGATGTGGGTGATCCTTACTGGAAAGACCATAACATCAGGTAGGGTCCCCATAGGGGAAACCAGTACAACATCAGGTAGGGTCCCCATATGGGAAACCAGTACAACATCAGGTAGGGTCCCCATAGAAGAAACCAGAACATCATCAGGTAGAGTCCCCATAGGGGAAACCAGCACAACATCAGGTAGGGTCCCCATAGAAGAAACCAGAACAGCATCAGGTAGAGTTCAATACAGGAGACCAGTATATAATGCAGAGTTTTACATAGACCAGTAGAACACCAGGTACAGGCTCATAAAGAACATACCTGTAATACTTCCTAGACTGTAGTGAAATGAAAAAGCAATAAGACTCCCTCACACGGGAGACAGGTACTTACACCTGTACCATCATATACCATATTTTTTCCTAAAAAAATAATTTCCACAAAAAGCACTGAAAAAGTACTCTCGGAGGACATACAAAAAGAAAGTTTTTTTTATCATTGTTACTATTATTAAATATGCAGTTATTCTGAAGTATTCCCTTAAAATATACTGGTTTTGTCCGAAAAAATAATTAAACATCAATGCAAATTAAGTGTGCCTTTTGAATAAAATACAGATTGTGATAGACTGTGATCCTACATACTCATAAATAGATAGAAGGATCCTTATATTGCACAGAGGAGATTGCAATAATCACACAGAGCTGGGGACTGAGCATGTCACATATGGACTTTCTATTGGGTAATCAAACTGCAGCTGATCTTGTGACTCAGGAGGGTGTGGGTTGAAACCACAGCCAAAAATGCTCACTCCCAAGTGATCATAGCAACCTTCGATTACCACTAAGGTCAACATATGAAAATGCAAGTGGCTGATTAGGCAATAAATTTTGTCTGTGTTACGCCAAAGTCACATGACATTTTTCCATCTAAGTCTACTTTGGCAATCTAGTTGAACTATTAATGCCGCAATATGATGAATTGTGGCCGGCAGTGTAGTATAATGGGTAAGGAGCTGGTCTTGAAACCTAAAGCTCATCCTGGGTAGGACACTGCCATTGTACCCTTGAGCAAGGTACTTAACCTGCATTGCTTCAGTATATATCCAGCTGTATAAATGGATGTATTTATTTTTAGTTGTGCATTAGTTCCGTTTAGCTCCAATTGCCCACATGCTCTAAAAATCATTCCCAGTATTTCTACCCCACAGAGACAATCTGGAAAACATCATCGGTCAGCATGTTCCCGGAGGTTTCCAGAAACCCAGGCCTCCTGACATGCAGCCTGACCAATTTGGACCCCCTCCCAATTATCCCCCGCCACAGTGGAACAACCCAGAATATGGTGGGTCAATGGACGTGACTCCAGGACAATCAAGAAAGAGTGGAGAAGAGTCCAGCCTAGTAGAGTCCCTGTTCATATTAAACATGTTACAAATGGCTCTTAAAGTATTGGTTCTATCTAATGGAATTGTCCATAAGGCCTTATCTAGTAGAAGTGTCTAGTGGAATTTGTGCATTTGTTCCTGGAATAGAAAATGGGACACTTGGAATGACCACAAGTGGTAGTATGTTCAGGCTTTTGGACTTGTTTGTTGTGTTGGTTTGAACCCCAGGTGAGATGATAATGGGTGAAAATATCTTTGGAAACAAATGTGATTTACTGGGATAATCACACAGAAAGTACACTTAGTGGAACTAAAAATGTTAACAGAGAGTTGCTGTTGTACCTTAAAAACCATAACTGCTTCAGTAAAATATGTTTATAGAAAATGCCTAAAAATGTAGACCAGTGGTGGCCAACCCTGTTCCTGGAGATCTATCATCCTGTAGGTTTTTTTTTGCCACACCTGACTCTACTAATTAACAGCTCAATGAATGAGGTGTGCTTTGTTAGGGTTGTAGTGAAAACCTACAGGACGGTAGATCTCCAGGAACAGGGTTGGTTGCAGCTGATGCAGGCTAATGGATAGGCCATCTCGTGGATGTGGATTTATGATAATCATTGAAGGACATCTAATTTGTCTCTCTGTGTGTACCCTAGATCAGCGGGGTAGCCCCCCTCCCCTGTACATCCCCAGAGAGGAGCCAAGCTACCTCGCAGTGATGCCCTCGTCCTGGCAAGATGACCCCCCCAGGCAGGAAGGCCCCCCTAAACCCCAGTACACCAACACCCAGAGGAACGTGGTCAGTGTCTTGGCCAGAGCAGGCCAAAGTTCCTTACACCCCACCCACTAAAATGCACTAAACCCTCAAACCCCACCCAAAGAACACCTCATCCCAACACACTGTCAGCAACACACCCTCAAACCCCACCCAAAGAACACCTCACCCCCACACACTGCCAGCAACACACCCTCAAACCTCACCCCAAGAACACCTCACTACAACTCTGGAGGATGAGGCTCCTGGTTTCTTTGTATGTTTATGGTACAGAGAATCAGAGTGTAATGTAATCAGGGCACCAGCCCAACAAAAGGAGAAAACTGACATTGCATAAGGAGGACAGAACTTCCCCAACCTTGCACATCCTTCTGCAATAGGCCATATGGTCACATTGATCATCATCTTAATCATCTGTCATCATAATATGCAACACGGAAGGTCTGAGATGGGTGCCTTAACTATAATCAACAATGTTTAACTCACTGAGATGAAAGAGTTAAAGAGAGAAAGTGCAAGGACTACAGATTTCATTTCTCACAAAGCAATTACATCTGCAGAAATTTGGTTAAATGCTTTAATAAAATGGCTATTTCTATACTCATGTGCTCAATACACATGACTGTACCAGCTATTTACACTCTCTCTGGCGTGCAACCCCGCAGGAGATCCTGAACCACATTCTGAGCGACACAGAGCTCTTTGTGGAGAAAGTCACAGCAGCAATGCCCAAAGAAAATTCAAAGAAGAAGAGCAAAAAGAAAAACAAGGACCAAGGTCGTATTTTAGAGGTTCTAATAGTTTTTTTAAAACACGGAACACCAGAGCAGTCTGGTGTGTTAATTGGCAAGAAAAAGGCTGTGTTCTTGCCTCTCACTAATTAATTATTTGATTATCTGCTGGCTAATTGCCTGTAAGTATACCATGTGGCCAACCTTGGTTGCAACGCATAAGCCTAAATATTGTCTTTCCCTTTTTGTTCTGGTTTTTACAGTATTTTTTTAATTATTTTTTTTATACATGTATACTTCTACCAATTACAGTTAAAGCTTGGATGTATAATCTAAATGTGAATTATCTATATACCTATCTAATTTCATATATATGAAAATAATATATATAAATAATTCACATAGCTCGAATATATATATATATATATATATATATATATATATATATATATATATATTATATATGTAATATGTGTGTGTATATATGAAATTAGATAGGTATATAGATAATTTACATTTAGATTAATATGATGAGCAGCCACTCATTTCACATGCTTCGGCACAAGCTTGTCTGTGAAGAACTTTACCATGCAAGCATGATTGGGCATTCCAAATTGGGGAGGAAAAGTGGTTAAAATGTGAAGAAGAGTAAAGTGTGAAAACTAATTTAGCGCATCGGCTTCCTCTTTACAGGTAATGCAAGTATGCTGCCTCCAGAAGAATTTGTCGATTGCCTGAAGAAGATTAAGTATGGATTCAATCTTCTGGTATGTTCCACTGCCATCATGGAGCTCTGGCATAGGTTCATGGGGACAGCAGTCGTTACACTGTCATGCATCCAACCCCCCTAATTCTGTCAAAACCACTCCTTCCATCTAACAAAGATGATCTCTGCCAGCTTGTTGGGTGTTCTCATAATCCCAATCCCAATCCCAAACCCAATTCCAATCCCAAATGAGAAGTTGAGGGTGGTGACTCTTTAGAACCTGTCCTTTTTTTAGCATATTACATTAGCTATTTTCAAACATGCTTGCAAAGTGGTCCTAAAAAAGGTTAAACAACGCAGAACAGCGTTTCCCAACATGCACCCCCCTCCCTGTGCGTAGCATCACTCACTGCCCTGACTCGCTTGAAAATATAGGCCTAAAATGTATCCATTTAGGTGCATGTATATCAGTCCAATGTCAGACATAAAGCAGACAGACAGCAGTTATGTTACTGTTAGTGGTTTTCCAGAACATTCCCTGTGTAGAGAATATGCACAGTGGCCTCTGTGACTCAGGATTCTCACTAATCTCCCTCCCTTGCTCCTGCCAGGCCAAACTGAACGGTATCCTCAACAACCCCAGTGCCCCAGACTTTGTACATATCCTCTTCTCCGTCCTGGAATTTGTAAGTTTGCGGCCATTTTGCAAGGCCTGTACGACCAATCACATCCGCTCTACTGCACTTCATTTTGTGTCATCCTTAAATTTTCCACAATTTCCTCATAAAATGAAATGAGTTACACTCGGAGTCCTGATAGCATCGTAAACACGATTCAGATATCGGAGCGAGCCTACCGTACATCAAAAAAACGTAGTGAATCTTTGCAGGAAGGCGTGTTCTGAAAGAAACAAAGACAGAGAATACGTTTCCAGACATCAAGCACAGCACACGTCGTTCTAAATGCACAGATCGGTAGCTGAATGGTTAAACAACGCCAAGGGTAGCTCTCCTTAAGCTCTGTACACAAGGCCTGCATTCAAAGATGAAGTGGACGTGGTGTTCCACAACACAATAGGCCCTTTCAAAAATGAAGTAAAAGCAAGTACACACCGCGATCCACCGTAACAAAACAGACAAAGCACAAGCGACAGACACAGGCACACATAGGCAGGCAGACACACGATGACCAAGAGGTTAATGTGCAATACTGTCTTATCCAAATGGGAAGGAAATAACGACCCATTATGGACGTTTCACTCACCAAGCTTTCCGTTCAGTTAGCATAGCTCAGTCCATGCTATAGACTGATGTTGTCCATGTGTTAATTCCATTACCGTCCATAGAACAACTTAATGACTCAAACATATGAACACACTAAAACAAATGAACAAATTAACTAAATAAATCATCTTTTTAAAGACACTGGTCACACCCCCATCCCCACCAGCAGCCAGCAAGGGGGTACTGTGACAGATGCAGCAGTTTTATAAAACAAGAACAACTCAGAGAATAATTCCAGGATTAAATTACGTCATACTCTACATTAATTTAGTAGTTTATAAGAATTTTTAAATACAGTTGAAGAACGTTTCTTCATTGGTCCGTGGTACAAAAGAAAAAAGAGAAATGAACAGAAACACAGAAACATCCTTATGGATGAAGCCCTTAGTGGGGGTCTGGAGAAATCGCACATTTGCACCACCTCCCCTCACCCCCACTACCTGTAAAGCAACCGTTTTTGGAGCTGGGAAATTGGCAGCATGCTTTAGTCTTGTTTTTGTGTCTGTCCCAAGCTTGTGCCCGTGTTGTCTTTCTGTGAAAAGGGCGTGTCTCTTTCCCCCGGTACGTTTCGGTGTCCTTTGATGTGAAATGTGAAGCTGCACGTTCTCGCCCCTCCAGCTGGTGTCGCAGTGCCCCCGGGACGTGCCCCCCTCGGTCGTCGTGCCCCTGCTGGTGGAGCAGTCCCTGCAGTTCCTCAGCAAGGAGGTCACCCCGGAGGAGGACAAGCTCTGGATCTCCCTGGGAGACGCGTGGAACATCCCCAGGTAGGACGTCCCGCCCCAAACCTCCCTCCTGGGATTGCTTTGTGAAAAGAAAGGATTAAGGTCTTTCTTTAACTCTGCTGTCACTGCCTGGCTTTCACTCATGGGAGTTTCTGTCAGGGCCACTGTCATCAAGTAGAACTTTATTGACAATAAAGGCAATACAGTTATGTTTGGCGGTATGGCTCTGTTCTGGAGCTCTCCCGCCAACCACGCAGCCCGCGTGGATAAGGCCGGGAGGCCAGCAGCCAAACCCCCCCTAGAGGGGTACACACAGAACAGATCCAGCAGCAAAGCAGTTTTTAACACATATGAATGGAGCAAATGCAATTTCTTAACACATAAGGATGGAGCAATACAACTTCTTAACACATAGGAATGGAACAAATGCAATTTCTTAACACATAAGGATGGAGAATGCAAATTCTTGACGCATGGGGAAGGAGCTGGGGTGGTGGAGGGGATTTACGAAGCAACGTGCAGCGCTTGCATGCAGGAGGAGCAGCCGAATGAGTAGAGGGAGGCTGTTTAAGTAGACCGCCCTGTTAGTGAATGTACTGTGATAGGCTAACATCACTCAGCTGAGCCATCAGCTGATTCGGCCGGAGCGCTTGACTCTCGTGACCTGCCAGAACTACGCGATGCTCCATTTTTGGAAAGGTGCAGTAGGCTCAGGTAGTCGCGATAGTCCATGTCGTACATCATACACGTGTGTTCCAGACTGCACTTGCATCCCAAGTTTCAGTTTTCCGGGGAATGTGGCCAATATTTGTTTTCCAAAAACAAAATGCAGTGATGCATGCTATAATGGTGGCCTTATTCAATATTGAGGTGGGCTGTGGAGCAGGGTGGTTGTATGTTTATGAACTTGATACAATTTAACACTGGTTCTTTGCCAAATAAATTATATTTGTGACACATGGTAGAAATACTGATTTTGTGTAATTATTCACAAGAGTACTGTGGGCAGGATGGAGTAACCCATTTGACATTTTTGGCTGACATACAGGACTGTTTGTGGCCTTACCCGTTGCATGTAATGGAAAGGCTCACTATGCCTGCGCTTTTTCCAGATCAAAATGGCCGCAAGGAGACCAGCTCCCGGCCTACATCCCAACCTTCTCCGACGGCTGGCAGCCTCCGCCCCCGAGGATGGCCCCGCCCGAAACCCGGCAGGCTCCTGGAAGGAGCAGCCAGCGCTCCGCCTTGGAGAGACCGGCCCAGAACGCACCTGAGCAGGTAAACATTTGGAGACCCGTGGCCTCAGCTTCGCCACACGGGCGCGCCCAAACCTGAAATACAGGGACATTCATACAGGATGTGTTGTGTTAAAGGGAACTCCGCCTGTTAAGACTTGTAGGGCTTAATGCGTTCTAAATCCCCTCAATTATGGAAATATGTTGTAAAAACCACACAAAATTCCAGTTATTTACAAAAACTGAAGCCTTTAATAGAAAATTTGACCAATGGAGATGGAAGGTAACCCAGTTGTTTTGTCCAGCAGTTGCGGTTATTAATAGTGAAAAATATTAATACAATGGCACAGAATTTGTGTGTGATGTGATACACGGGATAGCTGTGATTAGGATGGAATTAGAATGGTTAAACACCTTAGTGTTTCAGCACGTATTGTCATTAGGGATTATGCACATGAAGGAGGTACTATCATCGGCTTAAGCTCATACGTCGTGGATAAGTGATAACGTTACGTTTAAATTAACGGGGATGACGTACCCGTTTCAGTTACGCTAAAAACGAGTTTGATCCATATGGTCGAGTGACTTTGAATGGCTGCTGCTAGAAAGCGGAACTCTTTACAACAGGGAACTTCTCCACCTCTGTTGGCATAGACGAGCAGTTGCCATACAGTCACCATCTCTTATGCCCTACCCTCGTCTCCTCTGGCCTCCGATATTCATCGTTTTGATTTATTTGATGAGGGCTGTCCTCGGTGCTTTCCTGCTGAGTAATGTCCCACTCTGGCTCGAATCTAAAAGGCTGAACAGAAGGCATTTTCAATGCCGATCAATGGACAAGAGCAATAGCCCGGGAGTAGTCACTACCCAGAGTGCATTGCGGCGATAACAACTATGGCGACCTACGAGTCGAAAGATTTAAAAAAAAAAAATTTAAATAAGAAAAATCTTTCATGTGTTTTTATGACATATTTATATAATTGAAGGAATTTACACCATATTAAGGCCTACAAGTCTTAACGTGTGGGGTACCCATTAGAGCTTGTGTTTCAGGTATAAAAGGTGAAACACAAATAGGATTCTACAAACTTAAATCTGACATCGAAATCACATTAGTTAGGAGCTGGGCCTTCCCCTTTAATATATGGTCCTTACATCAGTCATTTCTGCTGTTAACCATTTGTATTGAAATGTACGCAGTTTTTGCTTACAAAATGCTTCTTAAATAAAATATACCACCAGCCGTATGGGAAAATATTACATTTTTATTATTTTTAAAAATGTATCTGTCTTCTTCACTGATTATAATACACTCTAATTCTGTCGAGAAGAAAAACTTCAAATTTGCAGAAGGATTAAACAGATGCGAAAGTTTTTTGCATATACAAACCAATATCTTGATCAGTGAAATCAGCAGAAATACTGGTTTGTCTGAAGCAAAAATATTTAGTAGCTCAAATTTTAGTTGCTACACACTAAAACGTTTAGTTAAATTGGCCTTTTGTTGGTGGAAGGATGGAATCTTTAGGTGTTATCATTTTGAGCTGAATCTATTCATTTGACCTTTTCTTTATAGAATTCCAGTCCATGGAGTTCTCCCCCAGCACGGTAAGAGAATATGACACTGAGAACATTGCTTCCCAACTGAGGGGCATGAATGGGCTCAGAGTCAGACTGGATCCTAAAGCAGCTAATTCAGCGTAGCATAACTCCGGTCCTGGAGGCCCGGTCTGCATGCTGGGTTTTGTACCATCCAGTTACCTTAGTTTTAGTTTCCTGACAACTGTGAACTACAATCGTTAGGATACACGCAGTCTGCGGCTGTAGCTGGTGCTTATACAAACGTCAGATCAGGATATGATTGAGCCAGTTAAATAATTTAGAGCAGAAGTTGGCACAGAATCCCAACACTGGCCCTTGTTGCGCACCCCTAAGTTAATTATACACAAGGTTTACAGCAAGGGTGGGCCTGTATGACTATATTCGTTTCTGGATTGCATGCCAGCTTCTGGCCTTTAATGATTTAATTACCACCGTCATTTGTTCCTTCAATTTTGGCCAAGTTTTTTTGATATGCTTTGTCAATAACAGCTGAAGACTTTTGTCCCTGTATGACACACTTCACTCTGGTCTAATCTACAGTTCAATTAGACCAGAGTGAATCTAGATTTTGAAAATGTTCCTAAGAAAAACCAATATGGGATTCATGACACATGTGCAGACCTTTCTTTTTGTTGCATATCCCAGGTGCATGAGATGATGAATGCTGACTGTTTGTAAATTTTATGCACAATTCTGTTCATGTGATTAGCAAAAGGAAACAGCCAAGTACAAATAACAAATACAAATAAATTTAAAAAAGGATGAATGCTGAAACGTCCTGGAAAGTTCTTACACACAGCTTACGATCAAATGTGATCGTACACACATTTCGTGAATGAGGCCCAATGTGTGGACAATATATTTCATAATACATTACATTACATTACATTACAGGCATTTGGCAGACGCTCTTATCCAGAGCGACGTACAACAAAGTGTATAACCATAACCAGGAACAAGTATGACAAACCCTAGAGAGAAGTACGGTCCAAGTACGGAACAACCGCATAGTTCAACTTGGACCCTGATGGTTAAACTGATTAACACTACACGAACTGCAACAACGCAATCTATGGAAAATAAAATAAATAAGTACAAGTAGTCGTTAGACAGGCGCATCAACTAACTAACCTATGAACAGCTGCCTAGTTACACCCTAAGTTTAGTATTTACAGTAATAATAATACTATTATTACACTCATGTCTTAGTAGTTTTTATATACCTGTACATTTAGTATTTCATCATCAAGCTCCATGGAGCCATGGATCCTGTACAGACTTGAGTAGTGTCATCTTTGTTTCTTTATGAATGAACTGAGGGTGTGTGCGTGTGTGCCTGTGTGCACATGTGCGTTTGTGTGCACGTGTGTGTGTGTCTGCGCTTGGGTTGGGTTTTTGTGTTGCAGCTCCAGTCAGATGCTGCAGATGTGTGTAATTTATGACTTCATGGCGAGGAACCACCAGGAGCTGAGTGTCATGAAGGGGGATGTAGTGCAGGTGAGCAGCGATGCAGCCAGACAAGATCCTCACTGAATCCAACAGAGCCATGATTACAGTGCACATGATCAGGAGAGTCTCACTGAATCCAACAGAGCCATGATTACAGTGGTGATATGTGGGATGAAAATGTGTGTGTTGTAGGTCCTGGATCAGTCGAGGCAGTGGTGGAAGGTCCAAAACCGTCGGGGCGAGAAGGGGCACGTGCCCCAGAACGTGCTGGAGCCCCTGGATGGGGGAGGGGCCCCAGGGGGACCCCAGGTGAGGCTCGGCACAGATGGGACTACAGGGGGCCCGAAGACCCCACCCAGTCTAACATCAGATCCAACACTTTGCGTGTACATGAGGGTTACAGCACAGTGTGTGATCGAACCCTGGAGTGCACCAACCTGGCGCCATGTTATGCATGCAACCTCTAGCAGTCCGGGATGCATAAGCTCAGCCCTTGTTTATAAGATGCTGAATTCATACAGAGATCTGAGATGTTGTTTAGAAACAGTGACTGATCCTGTGATGATCTTGGCTGGCTGAGGTCCATCTTGGAATAATAACAATGATAATAATAATAATAGTAATGCTAACAATAATAATAATCGCAACAGCATTAACAATAGAGTATGTAGTGATTTGTTTTTACTTAGCCTATGCTTGCTGTGTGAAATAGACTTGATGCTCGTGGTTATGCATAACTGATACTTAATGAAAAGTGTAGTTTGTAGTTTTTGTAGTTGTTCCGATGATCTTCGGTATGTACTTATTGTATGTCGCTTTGGATAAAAGCACCTGCCAAATAAATGCAATGTGACTTTCTTATGATTTCAAAAGTCCTTTGCAATTCAGGGAGAAAATTCACCTTAACCGCCACCAGTGAGTAGCTTGTGCCCACCGCCCCCTTAAAGAGGCGTAAAGAAGAGTGCAGTGTGCAGGGGTGTTGCCTTGTCCTGTGGTGGCCCACCACTCACCCCTCCGTCTCTCCCGCAGGGCCGGAACTCCCCCCCGCTGCTCAACAAAATGTCCCGACCCGAGGAGGTCACGGCCTGGCTGGAGTACAAGGGCTTCTCCAAAATGTGAGGCGCGGGGCCAGAGATCTGTGTCCGTTTCCCCTCAGTAGCACTTCTGTGTCTTCCTGGTTGTCTGTCTATCCTCCTTTTCTCTTTCATGATTTTAACTCCATTTCATATGTCTCTCTTTATTGTTAACAACGTGTAGTTCCTTGAATCAAAGGTTTTTTTTTTTTTTACAAAGCTGTGTTACTTTCCCAGGTATTGAGTTTCCACTTTTTAGAAAACGGTGCAGTTTCAAGACCCCATAACCTTTCTACAGATTTCCCCCAGGGTTCAGTTTTTGGCCCTCTCCTTTTCTCTCCATACAGAATCTCCTCCCATGGCTTGTACTGTAATAGTCTCGAGCTGGATGGCAAACCATTGCCTAAAGCTACGCCAAGCATCAACTTGGCTAAAAGAGATTCTATACTTCCCAGCCAAATCTAGGCATAAGCAATATAAGCGGTTACCTAGAGCACCATCCATATTGGGTGCCAACCATCCGGGGGAGTGGGGCGAAGGAAGGGAAAAGAAATTGGGGAAATGGAACACCTTGAATTCATGACTGGTAAATGGACTGCATTTATATAGCGCTTTTATCCAATTGATGCCTCTCATTCACCCATTCACACACACACACTCACACAACGATGAAAGGCTGCCATGCAAGGTACCAATCAGCTCGTTGGGAGCAATTAGGGGTTAGGTGTCTTGCTCAGGGACACACTTTGACACGCCCAGGGCGGGGGATCAAACCGGCAACCCTCCGACTGCCAGACAACCGCTCTTACCTCCGGGGCTGTGTCGCCCCTCCAGTCAGTCAGAGAATTGCCTAAACCTGTACACTTACGCAAGTCCCTCTGGATGAGAAGGCCTCCCTGATGCCTGACTGTGTCTGCAAACTGCCCCTCTCTCTGCAGGACGGTCCGGACCATCGGTGCGCTGAACGGAGCGCTGCTCCTGGGCATGTCGCGGGACGAGCTACGGGCCGTGTGTCCCGAGGAGGGGGGCAGGGTGTTTTTCCAACTCCAAGCCGTCAAATCCGCCCTGGCGGTGAGTCCTCAACATGCCCCAGCACCTACCCCAGAACATACCCCAGCACACACCCCAGCACAGACCCCAGAACATACCCCAGCACAGACCCCAGCACATACCCCAGAACATACCCCAGCACCTACCCCAGAACATACCAGCACACACCCCAGACACACCCAGAACATACCCAGAACATACCCAGCACACACCCCAGCACAGACCCCAGAACACACCCCAGAACATACCCCAGCACAGACCCCAGCACATACCCCAGAACATACCCCAGCACACACCCCAGCACAGACCCCAGAACATACCCCAGCACAGACCCCAGCACATACCCCAGAACATACCCCAGCACCTACCCCAGAACATACCCCAGCACACACCCCAGAACACACCCCAGAACATACCCCAGCACATACCCCAGCACACACCCCAGCACAGACCCCAGCACATACCCCAGCACATACCCCAGCACATACCCCAGCACATACCCCAGCACATACCCCAGCACACACCCCAGCACAACCCAGCACATACCCCAGCACATACCCCAGAACATACCCCAGAACATAACCCAGCACATACCCCAGCACACACCCCAGCACATACCCCAGAACATACCCCAGCACCTACCCCAGCACACATCACTAACGCACAAATAACTACTGAACTAATTATAAACACGTCAACGACTGCTCAACCAATCCCTAACACACTAACCACTGACTCTCCAATAACTGACACGGCAATATCCACCCATCTTTATTCCTGGCAGCGATTGGTGTGCACAACACCTCCACAGCACGCCAATCAACATCACTGCTTAGCCAATCACTGAGAGGCACATCACCGATACAATCAATCGCCGTTCCGCCAATACGTATCAATACCTTTCCTCTGCAGCTGGCCAGCGAGAGTGGACACAACCAGTATAATGGGCGTTAGATATGATCTGTGTGAGAGAGAGAGCGAGCAGCGGGGACAGGAGGCCGCGTCTCCACAAGACCAGAAGACCAGTGACCAAATGAAGGAAGAGAATGCTCCACATAACCCAACTGCACACTCCTCACCAATCACAGACCATCCCTGCTGCATGTACACAAGCAAACTGCACACTCCTCACCAATCACAGACCATCCCTGCTGCATGTCATAGCTTACCCATGCGCAACCGTGTAATTACCTGTATCTTATTTATGTAGACAGATCATTATTAACCATAAACTAAGTTAAAGAAGCTGAATAATGCTGTGGAAAATATGTTGAGTTTGAAGAGCTAAGAAGATAAATCTGTCAAGATAAATCATCCTCTTCACTGCCATCTGCACTATAGCCCAAATGTGATCAGTACGCTTGTAGATTAACAAATTCATTTTCAGGTCTTGAAAGTGGAATAAATTTGCTTTTACTATTAAATATAACTGATTATTTCCAGAAGAGCGCTTTCTTTGTCTGATTCCAACTTTTCAATGGTATTTGCTATACACCATTGGTAATGGGACAATAATGTCACCAATTAAATTTATGCAATTTGGTACTGGCACGCAGTCAGCAACACTTTTAAACTTAGAAGACTTAAAAACGGCACAGGTTGAATGTTGCGTGTTACCAGGGGAGAGTTTTCATGAAGGAGGATTAAGTAGTTCAGCTATTGACCAGACTTCATCCAATTGAAAATATTTAGAAATGTATCCAACTAGGTTATTCATCCCACCTCCAGAAATAACCTCCAGGTCTGCCTAAAGTCTAATTTATGTGCAGATCTGAACTGTTAAAGTCCTTTCCAGCCAAGAACATATTCTCATTCAAAGAGGACTAAAATGCACATTCTTCAGTTGTAAATAATCACACATAGATATTTTAATTCAACAATCATTTTGTTATTGCCTGATATTATGGAAAAAAGTACTGGGTATTGACAGAACCATTTACTTACCATTAACAATGCTGTCATCTAAGCAAAATACAGCCTGTAAACTTTTTTGATGGACAGATTTACTGTATTCTAAAATTATCATTGAAGATTTATTCAGCTAATGGTGGTAACATAACTTCCATAAAATGACAAATTAGAGAACATGCATCCTAGTTCAGGGGAAATGACCAATCAGAGAACATGCATCCTAGTTCAGGGGAAATGACCAATCAGAGAACAAGCATCCTAGTTCAGGGGAAATGACCAATCAGAGAACATGCATCCTAGTTCAGGGGAAATGACCAATCAGAGAACATGCATCCTAGTTCAGGGGAAATTACCAATCAGAGAACATGCATCCTAGTTCAGGGGAAATGACCAATCAGAGAACAAGCACTTCAGTCCAGTGTGCTTGTTTTAGAACCACAAAACCATATTTAACAGGCTTCTGCAGTCCTAGAAATTAGCTCTATGGCTGCTTTACCATGTTCACAAATTAGTAACATTAGGACAGACATTTGCAGACCAAACATACAAAGAAACATCTTTTTTTTAATCTTGCAAAACCACAATTTTAAGTGCAATCTCAAAATGCAAGCAAAATTGAATTAAGCATTTTGAGATTGCACTTGTGGTTTTGCAAAATGTTAAAAAAATGTTTTCATTTTTAATCAAATTTAAAAAGACGAGAGCCAATTTGGCTAGTCAGTAATGGTTTGGCTGAAAAGCATTGAAAGGCCAGCCAGCATGGTCCCACAAACACCGTTGAGACTGGTGTGATAACCCGCTTCCTGTTTTGCTTTGACAAGTTGTACTTTTTTTATGTTGCAATTTCCTGTTTAACCCAATATTACTGCCTGGCAGTTATATAGGATGCAAACATCACGTTAAAAAAATGTAATGCCAAGCATAAGACAGCTTTGTGAGCCTTCAACATTTTATCAATCAATCAATCAATCAAACTTTATTTATATAGCACAAGTCATACATCAAATGCAACTCCAAGTGCTGAACATAAAAAGTGAAAAAAAGAGTAAGTTAAAAGGACATGAGTTTAAATAAAAAAACATGAAAATGAATAAATAAAATATAGTATAATAAAACTAATTTAAAAAAATATATTAAATAAATAAATAAAAATAAGAAATAACAGCAAAAGTGCAAGTCAAAATCAACACACACTAGATAAAAGCCAGGCTAAAAAGGTGTGTTTTAAGTTTTCTTTTAAAGATATCCACACTCTCTGCCACCCTGAGGTCCTCCAGCAAGCCGTTCCACAGGCTGGGAGCATAATGGCTAAAAGCAGCCTTGCCATGGGTCTTAGACCGGACCCTTGGAACAACCAAGAGACAACCACCAGAGGACCTGAGGGATCTAGTGGGTACATATCTTAAAACCATGTCAGAAATGTAGTCGGGACCGAGACCATTTAGTGATTTGTAGACCAATAAAAGAATCTTAAAATCAATTCTAAAACTAACAGGTAGCCAGTGCAGAGATTTTAAAACAGGTGTAATGCGTGCTCTCCTTCTGGTCCTTGTCAACACACAAGGTTTTTGGTATAAGTTGGAGTTGATCTATGGCTTTTTTCGGTAGACCAGAAAGGAGAGCATTACAATAGTCCAGCCTACTAGTGATAAAAGCGTGCACTAGTCTCTCAGTATTGGCCTGGGAGAGAAACAGACTCACTCTGGCAATATTTTTTGAGTGATAAAATGCAGATTTGGTCACATTCCTGATGTGGGCATCGAACATTAAATTAGAATCTATGATGACACCTAGGTTTTTAGCCTGGTGCCTGGGACTGAGTGCCAATTACTTCAATTTAGAGGTCGGTTTCTCTCTCTGTGCCTCTGCTCCAATGAGAGGACCTCTGTTTTATACTGGTTGAACTGAAGGAAGTTCTGAGCCATCCAAGCATTAATGTCTAAAATACACATATGGAGGGCATCAATCGGGCTTGTGTCATTAGGAGACACCGCAATATAGAGTTGAGTGTCATCAGTGGAACTGTGAAAATTGACGCCATGTCTCCTGATGATACTGCCAAGGGGCAGCATATACAGACTGAAAAGGACTGGACCTAGGAACGAGCCTTGTGGTATGCCACAGTTGATGTCATGATTCTTAGAGTGTTCGTCAAGGGCACTCCTGTGAGGTAAGATGTAAACCAGTTAAGAACAGTGCCAGAGAGGCCAACACATTTATGAAGTCTGTCTAAGAGAATATTGTGGTCGACCGTATCAAACGCTGCACTCAGGTCAAGGAGAACAAGGACTGAGAGTTTTTGGTGTCCAAGTTGATTCTAAGGTCGTTCACAACCTTTACCAAGGCCGTTTCTTTTTGCTTAAAAAAGGAAGATTAGAAATTTGTCTAAAATTGCTGAGGACTGATGAGTCAAGGTTGTTTTTCTTCAGGAGGGGTTTCACCACAGCAGTCTTAAGTGTGGTTGGAAAAACACCTTTCTGTAAAGAATAGTTCATGATAGCTTGGATCTCATCTGATAAACAGTTAAAAATTGTTTTAAAAAAGGGTGGTGGGGATAGGATCAAGAGGGCAAGTGGAGGGCTTAAGCTGTGATACTACCTTCATAAGCATTTCAGCATCAACCAAGGCAAAAGACTCCAGGGTTACCTCACATAGTGAGGTAGGGGATTCTAAGGCATCACTCCTTAGCTGAGCAATACCAGACGTGATGGTGGTTATCTTACCCCTGAAGTATGCTGCAGACCCTTCACATCTGGATGTGGAAAAAAGATCACCGGAGTCTAAGGGGACAGGGTTAATCAGACGGTCAATTGTTGAGAAAAGGATTTTTGGATTGTTCTGATTATCAATGATCAGTTTGGAGAAATGAGCTTGTCTAGCATTTCTGATTGCCTTATTGTACACGCCAAGATGCTCATGGAAAATGTCATAGTAGACATGTAATTTAGACTTTCTCCATTTTCGTTCTGCTACACGACAATTTCTCTGTAATTTAGTACTTTCGTAATTTTTCCAGGGGGCTCTCTGTTTGGGGTTGTCCTTTTTTTGTTTGACAGGGGCAACAGTGTCAATAGTTGTCCTAAGTTTGGTAATTAGGTGATTTACCAGATCATCACATAAGGAGGGTAGAATAACTGCTGGTATACTTTCTAAACAGGTCATGAAATTTGCAGCAACCTCAGGGGTGAGAACACCGTTTAACAAGGCGTTCTGTATTTCTCTGTGCTGTGCAGGCTATAACCGAGAAGAATATACAATAATGATCAGACATAGCCATATAAACTATAGAGGATACATCAACAGTCCATGTGTTATCACCAGATCTAAGGTGTGGCCATTTTATCTGTGATAAACCAAAAGCAGAAATTAACTTTAAACTTAAAATTAATTATTTCTTTAATTTGCTGATCTTTTTCTCAGCAGTTACCCATAGGCCATCTGATGCAAGACTAAACACAACACTATTTGTAGCACTGGCCAGTGAGAGGGAGTACTTCCTAAAAATAAACGCATGACCTCTGATGCACCTCCGACTTATGGTCACAACTTGGAATAAACTTTATTGGAGCCAGGAGCAGTCCTGACTCAGCTGCCCAAAACAGCACTCACCACAACTTCTGGCCTTTGTTTCGTGAAAAGAATACAGACGCAAAAATGGCAAACACATATTTTTATTAACCAAAAATGAACTTTTTACTAAAAACCCATTTTGCCTCACTTTAGTCATAAAACAAAATTAATTTTAAAAAAGTAACAAATTAAGTGCTTGATTGTTTGGGGATCGTTAACTCAGCCCAAATGATCCTTTGCGCCTAAACCAGGAAACAGTGAATCTCTATTTCACAGTATAGACAACTTCTGAACTGGGGCTCTTGAATGTACTACAGATTTGGAAATAAAGTGCCAGTACTGTCAATGCTACATGATATTCGTTACTTTGGGCTGATTTACCTACAACTTTCTTATTAACTACTTGTGGCTTGAATCTATTCATTTAAAAGGAACTACATTACTGCCCACTAAGTCTTAGACTGATTGCCAAACTGGTTTGTAGGGTTGCATAACGCATTCTACCTCACATCTGCGGCTCTTACTCTTTTTTGTTACCCCACTTTGCCATTTTGTTGTTCACGGGAGTCTTGATGAATTTCTTGGACTTCATATAAGCTGCAATCTTCTCCAGGCCCTGATATTCCAACACAGTACAAAGAAAGGGTCAGTCCAAGTAAGACAGCTTGAAGCTACAATAAAATGTTTTCAGTTCTGAAGAAAGTCAATTTCATGGAATCAAACAATAACTCCAGGCATGAAAGCAGCATTTCTTAAACATAGTCCTCAGTACCAAGTTTAAGGGGAAGGAAGAGGAGGGACTTGCCTCAAAGCGGTCCAGGAACTCTTTCAGGTTCTTGAAGTCGTCCAGGCACTTGGGCTCGAACATGCGGTGCTGGTCCAGCAGTTCGTACATGATGAAGTCCACAAAGGTGATCTGCACAAGCGCAGGTTGTGACACGTTAAAAACGAGACTCGCAAAAACTGTCACTGTCAATAGCAGGGGTCTCCAACCCTGGTCCTACAGGGCCACACGGTGTGCAGGTTTCATCATTAATTTCCCCCCATATCAAACACTAGCTTTCCTTTCCCACATGTCAAACACTAGCTTTCCTTTCGCACATATCAAACACTAGCTTTCCCCCATATCATACACCAGCTTTCCCCCATATCATACACCAGCTTTCCCCCATATCAAACACTAGCTTTCCCCCCATATCAAACACTGGCTTTCCCCCATATCAAACACTAGCTTTCCCCCATATCAAACACTGGCTTTCCCCCATATCAAACACCGGCTTTCCACCATATCAAACACTGGCTTTCCACCATATCAAACACTTGCTTTCCCCCTTATCAAACACTGGCTTTCCACCATATCAAACACTAGCATTCCCCCCATATCAAACACTGGCTTTCCCCCATATCAAACACTAGCTTTCCCCCATATCAAACACTAGCTATCCCCCATATCAAACACTAGCTTTCCTCCCCCATATCAAACACTAGCTATCCCCCATATCAAACACTAGCTTTCCTCCCCCATATCGAACGCTAGCTTTCCCCATGTCAAACCCATAGTTCTGGAACCACTGTAGGAGCTCATACACACACGCCCTTTAACGCTGAAATCAGTCTTATGGTACCTTATTGCCTGCAAACCACTTCCTGTCTCCCAGGAAGCCAGAGAACTGTTTCAGCGTGCCAGGAAGCGTCTCCAGGTAGCCAGGCTTCATTTTGTCCTGAAACACAGAAACAGGAGAGTAGCAGATTACACATTAACTGCATGAGCAATTCTGAATGGAATGCCAATGGTACAATACCATTACATCACATTTACTGCTATATATACACAATATGTTACATAAGTCAACTTCCAAAGTCCCCAGACACAGTGAAAGTAGGCGTATCCTACGGTTTCCATTTTGTGAGAACAGAACCATTTTCAATGTGAACTTTACATTTGAACATGCAGGCAAAGAGTTTAAAAATAGAGTGATATTGAGAACTGTTCATCGTTTAAATAAGAAATCATATTCAGTTGGGATTTGGAGCAAAAAATGTATAAAAGTAGCAAAGCCTCCCCCAACTCTATTGAAAGGCCACAAAACTACTGGCCAGCTGTATTGCATGTAAGCTAACAACCTGGCAGTCACAGGGCCTGAGGCCTACTGGTCACCTGTAATGCATGTGGGCTAATAACCTGGCAGCCACAGGGCCTGAGGCCTACTGGTCACCTGTAATGCATGTGGGCTAATAACCTGGCAGCCATAGGGCCTGAGGCCTACTGGTCACCTGTAATGCATGTGGGCTAATAACCTGGCAGCCACAGGGCCTGAGGCCTACTGGTCACCTGTAATGCATGTGGGCTAATAACCTGGCAGCCATAGGGCCTGAGGCCTACTGGTCACCTGTAACGCATGTGGGCTAATAACCTGGCAGCCACAGGGCCTGAGGCCTACTGGTCACCTGTAACGCATGTGGGCTAATAACCTGGCAGCCACAGGGCCTGAGGCCTACTGGTCACCTGTAATGCATGTGGGCTAATAACCTGGCAGCCACAGGGCCTGAGGCCTACTGGTCACCTGTAATGCATGTGGGCTAATAACCTGGCAGCCACAGGGCCTGAGGCCTACTGGTCACCTGTAATGCATGTGGGCTAATAACCTGGCAGCCATAGGGCCTGAGGCCTACTGGTCACCTGTAATGCATGTGGGCTAATAACCTGGCAGCCACAGGGCCTGAGGCCTACTGGTCACCTGTAACGCATGTGGGCTAATAACCTGGCAGCCACAAGGCCTGAGGCCTACTGGTCACCTGTAATGCATGTGGGCTAATAACCTGGCAGCCACAGGGCCTGAGGCCTACTGGTCACCTGTAATGCATGTGGGCTAATAACCTGGCAGCCACAGGGCCTGAGGCCTACTGGTCACCTGTAATGCATGTGGGCTAATAACCTGGCAGCCACAAGGCCTGAGGCCTACTGGTCACCTGTAATGCATGTGGGCTAATAACCTGGCAGCCACAGGGCCTGAGGCCTACTGGTCACCTGTAATGCATGTGGGCTAATAACCTGGCAGCCACAGGGCCTGAGGCCTACTGGTCACCTGTAATGCATGTGGGCTAATAACCTGGCAGCCACAGGGCCTGAGGCCTACTGGTCACCTGTAACGCATGTGGGCTAATAACCTGGCAGCCACAGGCCTGAGGCCTACTGGTCACCTGTAACGCATGTGGGCTAATAACCTGGCAGCCACAGGGCCTGAGGCCTACTGGTCACCTGTAATGCATGTGGGCTAATAACCTGGCAGCCACAAGGCCTGAGGCCTACTGGTCACCTGTAATGCATGTGGGCTAATAACCTGGCAGCCACAGGGCCTGAGGCCTACTGGTCACCTGTAATGCATGTGGGCTAATAACCTGGCAGCCACAGGGCCTGAGGCCTACTGGTCACCTGTAATGCATGTGGGCTAATAACCTGGCAGCCACAGGGCCTGAGGCCTACTGGTCACCTGTAACGCATGTGGGCTAATAACCTGGCAGCCACAGGGCCTGAGGCCTACTGGTCACCTGTAATGCATGTGGGCTAATAACCTGGCAGCCACAGGGCCTGAGGCCTACTGGTCACCTGTAATGCATGTGGGCTGATAACCTGGCACAGGGCCTGAGGCCTACTGGTCACCTGTAATGCATGTAGGCTGATAACCTGGCAGTCACAGGGCCTGAGGCCTACTGGTCACCTGTAATGCATGTAGGCTAATACTCAGAAGCCATTCATGATACTGCAGCTCTGCAGTCGCGCAGTGCTCTGCCGTTATCTATGTAACAGCACTCAGTCAACTGAGCTTATCGCCCAACCATGCACATGTACGATATATAACAGACCTGAGTCAAACATGCTTTTGTTTTGGATGCAGATACTTTTCTGTGCTCTATTTATCTTGCTTGGTGCAACTGAGCCTGCCAATAGGAGCAGAAGACGGGGTTTGCACTTTTATTTCATGGGTTCCAATACACCAGATAAGCTCAGTAGAGCATAGAAAAGTACTTTCATCCAAAACAAATATGTATTTGATCCAGGTCTGGTATATAACAAAACCTGACTCATCCCAAAAGTATAGGAAACACTTGACTTACGCAGCAATTCATTCAAATTTGATACAATTGATAAAACAGAATTTATGTGAAGTAAAAACTGTGCACATCACATGCAACAAACTAGTTTGTGAAACCATGCTGATTTGTTGGAATGTGATTATTTTCTAAGCCATTTGTAAATGATAAACCTGTAGATCTACTGCCTGGTCTGGACTTACTAAGTCCCTGTAGCAGAGCATGACGAAGCCGTTGCGGAAGTCCATGGCCTGGTTCTCCATGATGTCAACTCGGACCTTCTCGTCCTCGGTCTCGCCACCTGCAGGATGAACACGGTCACTGCAGTCAGGCTGCAATGCCCTCCTCTCCCCCCAACAGGAACCCAGTGCCACAGGCCCGGCTAAACTTTTTACGCAGAAACGATCAAGAACATGTGTGTGAAAACAGGTTAAGAAAGAGGGCGGGCCAAACCCAGTTATAATGGGAGAAACTCCAGATCTGCAAACTTCTCAGGACAGTGAAAGTACAATTATTGGAACAACTCTTTTTTTACCCTATATTCTTAATGTTCATGTGCAGCTGTTCGTAATTACTATGCTGAATGCACTTCTGTTCTCTTGCAATGTAAGTCACTCTTTGAACAATCTCTGAACAATCAGACCTGATTGAGAGGCACACATTACTCGTACAGAAGTGAAGGCCATAGTCTCATCACACTCTAAGCTGCGGGGCCGTGGCGAAATACTAACACAAGTTGTGCTTGCGGGCGATGTAGCGCATGATGGCGTTGCTCTGGACGATCTTCCTGTCTCCGTCTTCCAGGTAGGGAAGCTGGGGATCAGATGTGTACAGAGTTACGCACTGCAGCGCATCACAATATCTCTGCTCTTAGAATGATGTCCGACTTACATTGGGAAAGTCCATTCCAAGTTTGAACTTTTCATCAAACCAGCAGCTCTTGTCATAATTGGGAGCTGTAAGACACAAAGCATGAAGAAGTGTGGACCCCTCTTTTCAAAGTGCAATTAGGGTTGGTAGTATGCTGCGGTTACCATTGGAATTAATCGCCCATTATAATATGCAATTACATTATAATCGTGTTGACCGATTGTACTGATTTATAGTACGCCTACTGATTCATTCAGTTCATGAGTAGGGGCGACATAGCTCAGGAGGTAAGACCGATTGTCTGGCAGTCGGAAGGTTGCCCGGTTCAAACCCCGCCCTGGGCGTGTCGAAGTGTCCTTGAGCAAGACACCTAACCCCTAACTGCTCTGGTGAATGAGAGGCATCAATTGTAAAGCGCTTTGGATAAAAGCGCTATATAAATGCAGTCCATTTACCATTTACGAGTAGGACAGACCTGGGCACCTTCTCCCAGACATCATGAAAATGTTAAGTGAAATTTAAGTAGGGGGAAACTCCTACAATACAAAAGGCATTTTTAGATTTCACTCGATAAGACCACCAAAGGGCTGCCGAAGGATTCTGCCCGCGGATACAAAAGTAAATCTTGATAGCAAATGAATCCATACATTTTTTTTAACCACAATGACATGAGAAATATAATCGTTCTTTTCAAAGTCGCTAGGTTCCGTTTTTTTAAGCGCGTGAGCGGCACATCACCACCTCGTTCTATTCTGGGTGATTGTCTACCACTGGCAATTTCACTTGGAACGGAAAGTGTTTTGTACTTTTTGGTTTCGAACACTTACCTTCACCGCAAGAGTAGAATTTATCTTCATACTTCGTACCAGTGTACTCTAACAGCAGACGAATGGGCTGGGCTAGCTGTTAAAATTAATACACAATTTATGCAATCTCTGAGGGCAACAAAACTGTTTATTACAACCAAACCATTTAGCAAAACAAGTTCAGTGAAAACAATTTCCGATTACGTGCAAAATTCAGATTTACTCATCGCTAATGCCGTTTGCTAAGTCAGTGTTTAGACACGCGATGTTGTGCATTAATTTACGAAACTCTTGATATCCGAGTTTAGGCGACGCTGAATTTAATCTACGAAGTTCTTTGTTCTCGCTTACATAAGCAGCACATTACAGCTAGAACTGGGTGGTGAAAAGGAGCAATTCCACGTCTGATCCATTTATGAATGGAAAAGAACGCATCATTCAAAGATGCTACCAGAATTTTCCCTAATTCTGTTTCTCGTAGTCTGCTTCTCGTTGCATTTCATTTTGCCACAGTACCAATGCAGCAGTATCCAATCTAGTAGACTACTTTACATTAAATTTAAAATATACCATGCATTAGCAAACACCACATTTCAATGTTTCGCAAGCCTAGGTGTGGTTTCACAGTATTGGAATTACAACATTTCTGCATATTCCCTATTTCACGATTAAAAAAAAAAAAGGAGAACATGTTTCACTGAGATAACGTGCACAGTTGGTGGAAGGTGGAGTAATTTGTGTTAAGCTCCGGCATTAACTTTGCAACCGTTTACGACCGAACCTCACCTCCTATTTACAACTCTGCAAAACTCTGATCCAAGGTCTCCACAGCTAGCTAGTAGTTGCACAGAACCTTACTATAACAAGTATCGTCAACGAGTATAAGCTAAACGCCATTGATTATCTGACTGACAAAACCATAATCAAAGCTTGCGCATAAAACAAAGACATATAAATGCATGCGTTCAGTTACCCCTCTAATATCCCAGTATGCCAGTTTCATAGTCATATTGGAATTTATTCGACCTTTTCAACCTGGATAATACAAGACAGCCTAGCACACGTCCAGCTCAAATTGATCCGCAGCACAACTGACTGAAACCTTACAGACTGAAGTCGCCATAAGCGTTTCAAGCGGTATCGGCCAATCATAAGTAAGATACGAGGGAGCGTGCGTCCATTGATTGCTCTCATTGGTGAACTGAAAAAAATACTGCTCTTCAGTTGGTCCCGTTCTCTTACTGTGGAAGTACTGGGTTGGCCGTGTTGTATGATTTACAGCTGGTAGGATCTTTTAGAAATGCAACCCTAATATGTAGGCCTATTTTTTTAAATGCAAAGATGTCAAACTGGACAGGCATATGGGCCTATATCATAATGGTTTAACTTGTAATTTAGCACACTTAAAATAACTGGGTACGCTGATTGCTGATTTTAATGTGGAGTCCAGCTACTGAACTCCATGACTCCAGCAAACCCCCTTATTAAGCCTGTGTTAGGTAGCGCAATGTTACCCATTGTACATATAAAATAACTTTGCTCAAAAATGACATCCTATATTCCAAATGGTTTAGTCTTTATCACTGCCTTGCATGCATTTCCAACGACGTTATTTCTCCTTCCACTGATCTAAATGGTTAATTTCCTGTACAGACACGTAAAGACACGCAGCCAGTCATGTATTGCTTTAGTCTGAGCGAGTTTGTTTCTTCGCTTTCTGCAGTAAACGTAGCATTTTCAATAAGAGTTGGCCTTTTCATGTACGGTGCCGTGAAAACGCGTTTGCCCCCTTATATTTCATTTGGTCTAAAGATCTGAAACCATTCAGTGTGTCAGATGTAGGCTACAATAATAGACATAATCAGGAAGGGGGGAAATACTTTTTCACGGCACTGTAATTAGTCCACACTTACTAATTTTGTGTGACAACTATTTTTCCCACCGTGGGCTATGCATGGAAAATTGTGGTCACTCACTCATTCACGGAGGAGCTAGTGGGACACATGCGCAGGTGGTGCTTCGTTTAGTTGGACATATGCGCAGGTGCATCTCCCAAAATCATTACTTCGAACGGCACATTTTTAAGCACGGCTTTATCGCCTAACGTTACTTTAGCTAACCCTAACATTTGCGCGTACCACCGATACAGATGTATGGACACATGGAGGGCAACAAATAACGTTACAGAGATGAGGACATGCCATAGTTAGCTAGCTATATAGTTAGCCAAGTTTTACTCATGACACTTTGTACAGGTGCGCCATGGGTCTGGATCTAGTGGGGTCGCTTAGAATACTAAGTGAGGAACGTGAAGATGGCCTTTTCTTATTTTGAATGATCTGTACTGTACTGTTGCGTGTCGTGCTCATCAATGAATAGGCTACCATCAAAATAAGGCAAACCAGAGCTGAAAGCAGCTGATACCAGAGCTTCCTGAATGCAGGACATTCAACTTTTGAGTTACAGTAAATGGATGATCATGCTTTATTTATCATGTTTTCCAAACATCCCAATTACCAGAACAAGCATAAAACCAGGAGTGTCCGGTCTTATCCGAAATGGGCCAATGTGGGTTCCGTTTTTTATTTTTTATTTATTTTTAGCCCAGCACTTTGACACCTGATTCAACTAATTAACTAATCGTGTTCTTTAGTCAAGACCTCGACTGATAGGATCAGGTGGCTTAGTAGTGCTGGGCTAAAACAAAACCCTGCGCCCACATTGGCTCTTTTTGGATAAGACTGGACATTCGTAGCTGCATCATTTAAAAGAGCGATGGTGACACATGCAATAAAATACAGATTCACGTACACAAGAGAGAAAGAAGGCTGATGCTACATTTAAAAGATCTCACCTACCAAATAAAAAGCAGTAATTATATCAGATAAATGCATTTCCATGGAAAGGTGTTCAGAAAATGAACAACCTACATTAAAACTGCAACAGCAAAGAAAATTCCAGATACAGTATGTAGTACAATGCATACAAGGCATTGGCAAACCTGGTTCTGGAGAGCCACAGGGTCTGCTGATTTTTATTTTCGCTACGTCAGTTCAAACCCAAGAAACTTGACAGTGTAATCAACTGTTTTAATTGGGTGGCAGTGGCAGTATAACATTTAAGTGACTAAATCACAAGCTGTAGGTTTGATTCCTAGGTGGCACTGATATTTCATACTTGAGAAAAGTTATTTAAGAACTAAATATCAACTCACTATATAAGTGTGAAAAAATGTAAACTATGGAAGTCTCTCAGGATTAAAAGCTTTGTTCAGGCTGCATCGAAAAGTGGCCCAATTCCTGATTTGTGCCACGTCGGAATGTGGAAATCACACACGTAGACGTGCAACTTGCATGCGACTCGTGTGCGGACACTTATACACGATACAGGACGGAGTGTAGCACAGTGGGTAAGGAACTGGGCTTGTAACCGAAAGGTCGCAGGTTCGATTCCCGGGTAGGGCACTGCCGTTGTACCTTGACAAGGTACTAACGAAAGCTTCAGTATATATCCAGCTGTATAAATGGATACAATGTAAAAATGCTATGTAAAAAGTTGTGTAAGTCGCTCTGGATAAGAGTGTCTGCTAAATGCCTGTAATGTAATGACTGGTTCAGAAGGGCATACCCCATCCAACTGGAGGTACACCAGGAAAGTGGTTTACATCACTCTTTGTGTGACAGGTTACTGATGTCATAACTGTGCATTAGCTGTGGGGCCTAATGTTGGGTCACTTTCAAAAATGAATATAAACAAACAAAAAAATGGGATCTGATCAACAAATCAGAATCGACCATGAAGGCCTGTATTCTGGAAGCCAGGGCCGCTGCCTGAGGGGGACAGCCAGGTGCGCTGTCCTGAGCCCTGGAGGAGAGGCAGGGGGGGAGTGGGGAGGGCCTGATATTCTGTGAACATCTGGTAAATATCATTGTCTGGGAATTTCACCAGGCAGCCCTGTTGAATGCATCCAAAGTGTCTGCTAAATCTCTGAATTCAACTCATGGATTTAAATACTCAGTAGCATCAGGAACCGCAGATTCTCCTGGACCAGGGATGGGCACCCTGCTGTATTTTTTTCTTTTATCAAACCTAATCTCCCTTGCAGCAGAAGCAGAAGTTCTGGCTCATGTGCTTTGCAGTCCCGTGGTCACAGTGGTATCAGTTGGTCGAACGAATGTTTGTCTTGTGATCAGCGAGACGGAAGCATAAAATCGTAGCCCACTGGCTGTTATGCAGCTGCTATGAAATTATGCATCATTCAGCCTAGTTTTCAAGGTCTCAACTGTGATTGCCACCGTGCGTACACACCACACATTTACAGCGCGAACACAGTATAATTTAAAATAAATTATACCAAGGTAAATGTGCAAAATTACAACTTCCTTTACCCAAATTTATTGCCCCGATTTTCCTTTAATATTATTTAATATGCATGTTAATTGTACAGCAATGCTACTTGATATTTCAATATACTCCTAAAACTAAGATTCTGTCTAAAAATACATTGTAAAATATACTATGAGATGATTGACATTTTTATGCATATCATGATATATGGTAAATATATATTTTCTTCTTTCAAGGTATCATTTTCATCTGAGTCTATATACAAATAAATGTCAGGAATTGCTGGTGGAAGTTTGGACCACTACGTGTAACTCTCAGAATCACAGTTTACTCTCTCTTTCAGCAGTGTGGCTGGTGTTTTATGGTGATACATTCGGAATGGGGGGGGGTGTTGGCACATGGCTCCGGGCCAATCAGAGACCAGTGTTTGTGTTTGGTCACATACTTGTGTTCATTTGGCAAGTGGTAGTTGGGACTCAGGGGGAGAGAGGAGCGATCATAGGACTAACTACCAAAAAATGGCCATTTTACTTCAAGGGAGACAGCTGCAGTTCATTAGATTAGGAGACAAGCAGGCGTCCATGTTTGTCATTTTTCCCAGAGAATGTCAGGACGTTTCTCCCCACATTCCGGTGATTTCTGAGGTTCAAACAGCGCAGAGATGTCCCCAGCCTTGTGTGGTTGCCCGGTCTCATTAACAAATCCTGTTCTCCACTGTTCTGTGCCAGGTTGGTATCATTAGCCCAAATACTGTGCGTCTCAGCCAACTCAGATTACGGCGACCTCTCTGAACTCCCGTTCTCTCTTTGTTAAAAAAACAAAAAAAAACGATCGGTTAATGTTCACCTCAGCTAAGATTACACGAGGACCCACAAGTGCACAGTGATACAAAGGCAAAAATTCACTTGGAAAAAATAAACTTAAATGAAAATCTTTAATGATCAGAGCAAAGAACACATTGTTATCATCATATCATCTTGACAGCAAGGACTGGACTGGAGTGGAGATGAAGTTAAAATGTTTGGAAAGAACCCTTTGTACTTTGTGACAACAAAACCTTTCTGTCAACAATACGTGAATGGACAAGATTTGCAAAAAAACAAAAGCAGGAAGCAATTGGTCAGCACTGTGAAACTGGTCACGGAAAAAAGGTAGCCTTAGCTTGCATTCTGATAATGCAATTTCTAATAATGCATTTCCTGCAGGGACAAAATTATATAATTCAGGGTTCAAAGCTCTACAAATGCAAAGATATGGGATTAAGTATTTTCAACAGAATCCTTCTAAATGCAAAATAATATCCAAATCCAGAAGCTACAAAGTACCGATTATAGTAAAAGTAATGACATATTGCATAGTGCAATGCAGGTATTCTCCCAGAGAGAAAAGGTGCTTTATTTTACTGGACAAGCGTTTCACCAGATTCCGTCTGAGCCAATGAGGCTTCAAAACCAGGGGCCTAGCCAATAAGAAGAACGGATGGGGTGTGTGTTAAGCTAAAATCCCACTGATAGAGTCAGGCTGAAGACATGTGGAGTTGAAGAGCAAACAGACATGTTTTTGGCAGTGTTCAACACTGTGAGACCAGGGGCCTGTATCCCAAAGCAGGATGACTGAATTAGCTGGATAACTGCACTGAGTAAAACCCGGAGCCCTCCCAAATCTGGAACATGGACTGAAGTAGAAAGAAATGTTCCGGGTTTTACTCAGCGCAGTTATCCAGCTACCTCAGCTAATCCTGCTTCATGAAATACCTCCCCTGGACTTGTATTTATAAAGCCTCTGATAAAAGAAGGAGTGCTGATCAAGGATCAGTTTGGCCCTCAAGCTCACAATGGATAAGGTCAGGAGACAGACAGGGGAAAACTGACCCTGGATCAGTCTGACCCTCAAGATCATAATGGATCTGCAGTACTGCTCTGAGATGCTTTTTGAATACAGGCCCAGGGCTGCAGGTCTTCTAAATGACTAATGTGGGTCTTGAGCTCAGAGAGAGGGCAAGTCATGTGATGAGTGGAGCCCTTATCTGAGAGCAAAGACTGATGGGAAGGTTTTGAATGCAGGAAGCCTGGCAAGTAGAAACCTTTCAGCTGTATAAATCAACGCTAAGAGAAGACCTCACAATACAGGTCAGAGACTTTTATACAGGGAAGTCACCCCACACAAAATACTATTAAAATAACACAATAAAAAGAACCCTTCAAAAATGTGATACAAAGTGAAACTTACGTTAAAAAATAAAAATTTAAAAATTTAAAAACAAAGCAAGCTTCTATATCAGACAAAAATACAGAAAAATTCAAGTATAAGCCAATAATTATAATAATTGCAGAATAATAATAATAATAATGTTAATAATAATAATAACAATTATTATTATTATTATAATTATAAACAATAACAACAATTCTTCTTATTATTCTTCTTCTTCTTCTTCTTCTTCTTCTTCTTATTATTATTATTAAAAAACAACTTTGACCACCAGAAATTGTAAAAAAATTTACAACTGAGTATATACCATATAATTTTCTAAATAAATTATAGATGCTATGCTAGATATATATTTTGATAGTATATATTTCTGTACTGTTAGAAAATAAACTTTGTGTTTTTTTCAAGCTAAGGTGTCTGTCTCAATTAGCTAAGGAGTGAACTATGAAAGACCCTCTGATACAGTACCGACAGCTTCCTTCTGTAATCACTTGTAACTGTTAATCTGTTTTAATATTACCTGAATTAAATGGTTTGAAACAACAAAACGGGTTGGCAGATCGGTAATTATATGGAAAATCCTTGTTATGCTGGAAACAGGAAATTAAATGAGAAATCATAACGTGACACATACTGTCTTTCAACAATTAGAAATGGTTAGAATGATTCTACTACAGAATGGCACAATGCCTTTTAGAAAGCTAAGCATGGAATGGAAACTAGCGTCCACAGCTATCCTGAGGGTAATATTTTAAATGTGGTGGGGAGTGCCCAGTGAGTTAGGGGTTTTAACTCACTGTTGTCCTACTACATTGTCTCTCCTTTTTAATGATTTGCAATCTTTAGCTTCTTTTACAAACCGTTTGCTGATATTCTGGAGGCTTTTTTATTCATTAAAAAAAAAAAAAGTGTGACACTTCCATTTAACGCTTGCCTCTTTGCATCAGTAAAGATAACAAGCTTGATTTTGAGGTCTATGTCTTGAAGGATCTACTGTACCCATGACTTTGGAGCCTCACGCCAGTGTTTATTTTGAGAAACTATTCCACATTATCGGGATGAAGCCGCTCAAGACAGCGATAATCAACATGACTCTGAGGAGCTGGTACAGTATTTTAAAGCTGTTGTTTCAAAATGAAACCGCTTGTTACTCATCTCCGAAAGACTACTGAAAGATACAGTATTTAACATATTATGCATGTGTTCATATCATATTTATGTGTTTGTGCATTAAACTGTATGTGTCGCCTATTTGTGGAAGTTAATAAAGCTAAAAAAACAAACCTTTAACAAACTGTAGAAACATTAGCATTTTAAAGGTAAGCTTTTAACACAGCCATTAGCCTCTGCTAATACACACTGTGTGTGAGAAACAGACCCTCCCTCAGAATCTCGCCCTTCTATTTCTGCAACCCTTTGATCCCACATTCCGTGTGCATACAATCCAATGGCCGCACTTCACAATACATAGATGCGGCACTAGTGCGCCCCCTATTGGGTGAACTGTGGCTCTACGGCAGCAGTCGAATGGCATTCTCACAGCATGCAAGTCATTTTTGGTACCGAGCAGCATTCTCTCATATCTCTGCTTCCTGTGGCCACAGCCAGTTCGGTGGGAAAAAAGTGCCCTCATGCTGGGGAGGGGGAAGGCAAACGGAGAGTACTGGCAGAAACCAATCACATGCAGGGCTCACTTCACTTTATAGGAGTCTAGGTGAAGAGGAGGAGTTTTATGTAAGGGGGAGGGGTTTGTGCAAGTGTAGGGGTTTTTTGAGTTAGAGAGGGATAGGTTACTAGCCCAATGAAAAAAAAAAAGGTTAGGGTTACAGGTAAACAGAGTAGGAGGCTTCCGCAAGAAGAATGTGGAGAGAAGGACAGCAATAGAAATAAGGAATAGAGAAGGACAAAGAAGGAAGATGCCTGTGCAAAAATGCTCTCACAATGTTGCTGCTATAACATTGATGAAACATTGTGGTAACATTGTGAGAACATTTTGTGTCAGCTGGGATGCAGCAGCACAGCTCTGTCTTTAGTGTAAAAAAATAACACCGAGCATGCCACGTACTGCGCGGCATCTGAGCATGCTCATAGCATGCCACGTACTGCGCGTCTGAGCATCTAGAGCATCGCATCTAGCATGCAAGCACCCAGTACTGTGCGGCATCTGAGCATGCTCATAGCATGCCACGTACTGTGCGGCATCTGAGCATGCTCATAGCATGCCACGTACTGTGCGGCATCTGAGCATGCTCATAGCATGCCACGTACTGCGCGGCATCTGAGCATGCTCATAGCATGCCACGTACTGTGCGGCATCTGAGCATGCTCATAGCATGCCACGTACTGTGCGGCATCTGAGCATGCTCATAGCATGCCACGTACTGTGCGGCATCTGAGCATGCTCATAGCATGCCACGTACTGTGCGGCATCTGAGCATGCTCATAGCATGCCACGTACTGCGGCATCTGAGCATGCTCATAGCATGCCACGTACTGTGCGGCATCTGAGCATGCTCATAGCATGCCACGTACTGTGCGGCATCTGAGCATGCTCATAGCATGCCACGTACTGTGCGGCATCTGAGCATGCTCATAGCATGCCACGTACTGTGCGGCATCTGAGCATGCTCATAAAAAACAAGGAAATCACAGTGAGAGAGGACGAGACAAAGAAAGAAGGATTTTTTAAAAAATCACAGGAAGATAATAGTTTAAAAAAAAGTACTGTTACACAAAATCTTAGTAACAAAAACTAAATCACAGTGTGTGTGTGAGGAAGAAAGAATTTAAACAAATGTAAAGAGGTCTCAAAAAGAAGAAAGAGTGAAACACGACAAAGGAGGCGCAGAGCACACAGTGATGCTATCGCTGACCTCCCGATGACCTTGGGGGAATGGTTAATTTAAAATACGCCCCGAGCCACTCCTGACAGGGAAACAGCTGGTCCGTGATGTCACAGGGGGGAAGGGGGGTGCCCGGGCTCTCTGACTGGGCGAAAGGTGTGCAGTAACGCCCCCCTCTTGGGACAGGAAGCGTACGGCGCCCGGCGGCTGCAGCAGGGCATGCTGGGGCAGAAGGCGGCGGGGTGGCGGTTGGTGGCAGGGGGGGCGGGGGGTGGCGGCTCCTCATCGCCCTCCCGGGACGGGGGCCATGGAGAGGGAGTCCTCCTCCTCGGGGTTCTCCAGCTCCTCAGACCGCACGGCCTGGGTGATGAGGTTGAGCTCCTCGGACCGCACGGCCTGGGTGATGAGGCTGAGCTCCTCGCACATGGTCTCGTAGCGGTACCCCACGCGGATGTCCGGCACGTTGGTGCGGCGGATGTCGTTGCTCCGCGGCCCCTCGGCCAGGTAGGCGGGCCCCAGCCAGTGGCTCTTCGTCTGCGGGGGGGACACGGGGGGGGGGTACTGCACCTGAGCACTCATGAACCACTGAATGGAAAAAGTTCAGCCGCTCTTGAAGAGCGACGGAAGTTAAAAATGTTTTATTTTATAGCAATGGCAATGCATTTCCGCTGGGAGCCTTCTTCAGGGCAATATCGCAAGAGACAAAAGCAGTGGTTCACAAACACAAACCTGGGCAGCACTCACTTACAAAGTCGACCAATAGGGTAGCAAGTGTGAATTAGGCTCAGTAACCACTTTCAGCTGTAAAGTAGCTCAACGTAACTGATGTAATTAAGTAACATTCAAATGGACTATGACTTAATAACAGAAATACCATTCATATCTTGTGGATGGACATATTTAAACTGGAAGATGTAGAAAGCTTCTCTGTGTTTTCTAAGATAATGTCTCCTCCTTGGGTAACTTGCTCTATTCCAGTAAAAGAGAACATAGATGTGGAAATTTTGGCCTCTTTAAAATGTCTGGCTGCAGGGTTTTTATTCATCCTTCTGTGTTCTGTAAACCACTGCACCTACTGAGGAACACTAGAAAGCACGGCTGTCTAACCGCTCCTCCTCACGATGCTGAAGAATTATGTGCACAAGTCAGTGTTTTTCCAAATGCTGTGAATAAAGGGCATCAGAATGAGGTGTGTGTGCGTGCGGACTACCTTGTGCAGAATGAGGTGTGTGTGTGTGGGGACTACCTTGTGCAGAATGAGCTGTGTGTGTGTGGGGACTACCTTGTGCAGAATGAGGTGTGTGTGTGTGTGGGGACTACCTTGTGGGAGAAGCCGCTCATCAGCACGCTGTTCCTGGCCAGCTCACACATGTCACAGGAGCTGAGCTTCCACACCTGAGCAGCGATACTGTACTCCTCCATCAGGGCTCTAAAGAACACAAAACACACACCACCTGAGCAGCAATATTGTACTCCTCCATCAGGGGCTCCTAAACACAAACACACACACACACCTGAGCAGCAATACTGTACTGCTCCATCAGGGGCTCCTAAAGACACACACACACACACACCTGAGCAGCAATATTGTACTCCTCCATCAGGGGCTCCTAAACACAAACACACACACACACACACACAACCTGAGCAGCGTACTGCTCCATCAGGGGCTCCTAAACAACACACACACACACACACACAGCGTACTGTCCTCATCGGCTCCAAAGACACACACACACACCTATGGCATATGTACTCCTCCATCAGGGGCTCCTAAACACAAACACACACACACACACACACACACACACCTAAGCAGCGATACTGTACTCCTCCATCCGGGGCTCCTAAAGATACACACACACACACACACACGCACACGCACGCATGTGAATCTCCAAGCCTGCACCCTGACCTTGGTGAAGTGGAACTGCAGCGGGTCGTCTGTGGACAGGGAGATCATCAGCCCGCGGGACAGGTACTCTGGGAGGGGGTTGCGGTGGTAGCTGAGGAACAGGCTGTTGTTGCTGAGGGGCGACATGGCGATGCCGATCTGAGCCAGGTAGTACAGGTACTGCAGAACTGGAGCCTTGGAGAGAAACATCGAGAAAGTGGACTGACGAAACAGCCACTTGCTGGTGGCACAGAGAGTTCGACAGAAATAGGAAAAGGTTTTCTCATGAAAGGACCACGGCTGTACCCAGCCTAGCTGCTGTCGATGCCCCAAAGACTCAAACACTGTCGCTCAGCCAAAAGCATAAAGCACAGTGCTGTATGTGAATAGCTAACTCTGTCTAAAATAAACATTTTCAAAACACTTTTCCCCTTTTGCAGTAGATGCAGCAAAATACAACTGCAGCCCATGAAATCAAAATAAAAAGGGATTTAGTTACCTTGGCATCCATTTTCTTTCATGGAAAAATATATCGATGGCTAAGTAGCCAGCCATTTATCGAAGGCATGGGTACCACAGTGTTGTTTTTAAACTAAGCCTACTGTTCTGCATAATTCCCAAGTGCTCAGCTATTGTGGGACACAGTGTATACCAGTGGTAACCAACGCTGTTCCGGGAGATCTACCATCCTGTAGGTTTTCATTTCAACCCTAATTTGGCACACCTGACTCTACTATTTAGCAGCGCAACAAGATCTCTAGCTGTTGAATGAGGTGTGCTTTGCTAGGGTTGGAGTGAAAACCTACAGGCCGGTAGATTTCCAGAAACAGGGTTGGGCAGCCCTGCTCTAGCTGTTGAATGATGTGTGCTTTGTTAGGGTTGGAGTGAAAACCTCCTGGACGGTAGATCTCCAGGAACAGGTTTGGTTACCACTGGTGTATACTGTACATCTCTAAGATAAATGTATTTGTTTAGCTGTTTCTTAACCCCTCCAGCCTTTTATTTGCAACCTGGTGTTCCAACAAGCTGTTTGCAGTGTGTTAATAATTCTTGTTCTGCAATATGTGGAGAGATTAGTTCAGTTCTCACCTTGCGCTTTAGGCTTGCAAAAATTTACAGGGAAAGCCTTGGAAATAAGGCCTATGGGCTTCTCACTGACTGAGCTAAGACAAGCACTTACAGTAAGTGTTGAAATACACCAGTAAATGAGCAGAGTCTGTGGCACTCCAGGACTACAGTTTGGTGTCCCAGGTGTCAAGATATACTGTAGATTTTAAGTTAAAAATGAGTGCCTGTTTTGAAACAGTGTTATAGCTAAAAAAAAAAAGAAAATTTCAGGGAAATTACGTTTGGCCAAAAAACTAATTGCCATGCGCAGTCTTTATGATTGCAGTCCCGTTTGGTTGTAAATAAAGTGCAGTGAAGCTGTTCCTGTTCTGGCACATCCTGTTCTGGTGAGTTTGGTGATGGAGGGTGACCTCACCTTCCTCAGAAGCAGCCCGTGGGATATGTTCTCTGACAGCATGAAGCCCGACACCAGGTGGTGGATAGGCCCCGCCTCTCCACAGTGAGGGCGGAGCACAAATGTGTGGAAACCCCGCCTCCTGCATCATGACATCACAAAGGAATTGAAACACACACAGCCGTTTGGTGTCAGGGAGTAACCAAATGCCATTTTGAAATACGAAATCATGCATTGTCCAAACCAGTCAGTGTTGGTAACACCATGTTCCACATTCTGACTCTCAGGTGTCACCACTGTGCAGGTGGCTGGAAGGTTTCTGGCTCTGAGGTAACTTACCTGCGCAGGTGGTTGAGAACAGTCATGTTGGCATACATGTAATAGAGGTAGTAGGAATAGGGGGGGTTGTCCTCCAGGGTCCAGTTGACCGGAAGCGGACTGTCCAAGTTGAAGATGCGATGTTCCGGTTTGGACTCATCATCCACACTGTCAAAGCCCACCACCTAACCACACACGGTACAGCACACACAGTTGGAGAAGGTTCTGGCAACCCTGAGACTTGGCTCAAATAGCCCAATACTACATCTGTAATACACAGATGGGCAACAGAAGAGCTTTTTTTTAGTTCCTGTTGAAATGCTATTTTATTATGTAAGATTATGTTTCATTATTTCTTATGATAACTGTACTATATCTTAGCAGAGCCTGACAAGCATTTCTCTTCAGTACAACTGATAGGTACTGTATTACTTTGCTCATTACCACATTAACTCTGGAGGCCACTGGTGTTAATATCTGGCTTAATTGCTAGGCATTATGAGCAAAACCTGTTGTTGCTACTTCTGCTAAAGCCCTCTGCCTCAAGTTGAGATGTTCAAGGTGTGAGACTTAGGATAAATGAAAGAGGTCAAATGTTTTACCCCGTGAAGAGTTGGTTTTTTGGAATGTTTTCTCTAAATTCTAAGTCGGTGTTCTAGAACATCACTGCTTTTTCACCAGTAGTGATTGTTACATCAGAATTAGAATTGGAACATTCTAGTCACATATTTGTGATCTTACGCCTTAAAAGGTTAAACATAGCAGCAATGTTACTGACATGCTGGAGGAAGAGGTGGAGCTCTGGGTGGCTTTGTGGGTTGATGGTGACCTCAAAAAGCGGCATGAAAATGTTTTCCAGCATTTCCTGGAAGTTGGCCAGCTGTTTCTTGGTGTGGTAAACATCACTGAGGAGAAAATAAATCCAAACTAATGTAACCCACTTCTGCGACAGAGCTGCATTTTGCCATAGTTTTCATAGACTGTACTGCATTTCACTAAAGCATATGGATGGATAGCCCATATTACATCACTGACACTAGTTTTGGCACAGTACTGTACTTGGTCACTTGGGTCCATAGTTTATTTTAAGAAAGTGCATCAAATTGAAATACTTCAGTTTCAACAACAGGGAATATGGAGCTGAATATCTGGCAAGCCTATAGAATCAGTGGTGTATTTATCTGGTGTTTGGTGGTCTAAGGTGTAGCCCCCTGGTGATTGGTGGTCTATGGTGTAGCTCCCGGGTGATTGGTGGTCTATGGTGTAGCCCCCTGGTGATTGGTGGTCTATGGTGTAGCTCCCTGGTGATTGGTGGTCTATGGTGTAGCCCCCTGGTGATTGGTGGTCTATGGTGTAGCTCCCTGGTGATTGGTGGTCTATGGTGTAGCCCCCTGGTGAAGGTGGTCTGTGGTGTAGCTCCCTGATAATTGGTGGTCCGTGGTGTAGCTCTTTGGTGATTGGTGGTCTATACTGTAGCTCCCTGGTTCGGTGGCACTCACAAGAGGCGGGGCACCTGTATGAGCCAGCACACGTTTTCGGAGTAGACGTTGTGGCGGACAGCCCACTGCGCAAGCCTGTCCCACTCGTCCCGAGCTCGGCCGTAGATGGACAGCCGCAGCTCCACGTTCTGGTACTTGCTCTCCTCCAGGTCTGACATCACTTCCTTCCAAGCAGAGAGACAGGAAACAGTTACAGTCCCAGGTCAATGCAGGAGGACAGCTTGGCTTGTGTTAAATTTTAGAAAGAGGGAATTGACTTACAAATCAAGACGAAGCAGGTATTATTTTATATATGAGCCATGCACCTTATTCCATGGGCTAATTTGGCCTTTTATCCAAAAAGAGCATACAAATAAGCATACACTTATATTCCCTACTAGTCAGAAATAATACATTGGCTGCGCTTTTATTGTTCCACAGCCCACACAGAAATTTTCTGTATATGTACTGCAGTGCCTACAGATGTGGTAAAACTCGATTGGACGGTTGTGCTAGCAGAGAATCAGCGCTCCGCGCACAGGTGAGCGTAAGGAGCAGCGGCTCTGTCGTCCAGGCAACGGACCTTTACGATGTGTCCGAAATACTTTCCCTCGATGTGGTTGTCAGTCTTGATGAAGATCTCCCGGAGTATGGACTCTCCGATGGGGTTGTATTTGGCGTTGAACTTGTCGAAGCGGTGGAAAGTGTTGCGATCCTGAGGACAGAGAGAGAGAAATGGAGGGGGCGGGGTAAGGTTCACCGTGGTTACCTGCTATGATGCGCTCATTGAGGCTTCCTGGTGAGAAAACTTGGGTACATTGCAGGGTAGGTACAGAATCCCACAAAAATAAACCCGGAACATTCAGATCAGTTGGGCCTAAAACGATTAGCCCCGTGGACCCAGAGAGAAAGCCCCTAGCTGTCAGCCATTGGTGCCAGTTCTTGCTCTACTACTTCTGTCTGGCAGATCGCCACTACAGCAGACCTCCAGTACAGGGCTCCCAAACTTTTTCGGTCAGGCCCTTCTTTGGTAATAAGACATTTTTTGAAGCCCCCCGACAAATTTAATTTTCCTTGGATGCCAATTTATTTTTGGTTTGTAACAGACATTTTTCCCCTTCAACCCTCACCATACCAACCCCCCAAGGGGCACACCCCCCCCCCCCACTTTGAGAACCACTGCTCTAGTGGCAGGAGCTTTTACCAACTATTTTTGGCTGTTGAAAATTTTAACAACTCATTTTCACCTCAACAGTCTTGCTTCAACTGTCCACAAGTCCACTTACATAGTACTGGTGGACAGACAACTGTGCAGATGAGAATCTGCTTGTGGGCTACTCTACACTATTAGGGAAATATATTCTTCAGGGAGAAGACTGCAGGCTTCCATGGTAACAGGTGACATGGCAATCAGAACAATACCCTCTAGCCATTATTATCCATTCCACATGGATTAAGGGGAAGAGAATTAGAGTAATGGGTAAAACCAGGGGTTTACAAACAGTAAACCACTCTTTACCCTCTCCGTATTTCCTTTCCTCCACTAACTTCACTTCTTTCCTCTTCTCTTTTTCTTCTCCTCTCTCCTCCTTTCCTCCTCTGCTCCAGCAGTCTTTCTCCTCTCCTCTCACTTCTCCTCACTCCCCTTTCCCCCTCCCTCCTATCCCCCTTCCCTCTCTCCTCTCCCCTGTCCCACTCTTCTCTCACCCCTCCCCATCCCTCTCCTCTCCCTCCTTCCCTCTTTCTCCTCTGCCCTCTCCTCCACCCCTTCCCTCTCTCCTCTCCCTCATCCCTCTCCTCTCCCCCTCTCATCCACCCCGACCCTCTCTCCTCTTCCCCCTTCCCTCTCTCTCCTCTCCCCCTTCCCTGTTTCTCCTCCCCCCTCTCTCCTCCCCTCCCCTCTCCTCCCTCCTCCCCCCTCTCCCTCTCTCTCCTCTCCCCCCCCAGCCCTGGTTCTCACAGCGTGCATGTCCAGCGTGTCCACGCTCAGGTCGAAGGCGTTCAGGTTCATGTTCTGGAACACCTCTGTGAGCGTCTGGCCCTTGCCCTGCTCCACGTGCACGATCTCGCCGGGGTACTTCTTAATGGCCCGCTTGATGAAGCGCAGCAGGTGCTTCTGGTTCATGCAGGAGGAGGCGTGGATGTGCGTGTCCACCTGCAGAGGGCGCCAGAGATACAGGTCTCTCAGAGGAACTGTGGGCGAGGAATGCTGTGATCATTCAGCTTCTGTATGAACCCTGGCATCGTGGATTGATATTTTCATTCATTCATCAGGGACAATGTACAATTAGTCCCATAGCGGATGATAAATGTGAGAAGTGGAACACTCTGGAGTACATGTTTTATGAATTTGACCACCAAAAGAAAGGTCTCTCTGCTTGGAAATGAAAATCATATTTAAAATATGCATTCAGGTTTTGTTGCATCTTACATTTGCAGCTTGTGGGCAAATATGAAAATTCAAAACACACAAAAAAGGTTACACCCTGAATACTAAATATGGGACCCGATGAATACAGACACCCAAAACAAGATCAGTAAACCACTCTATTCTCTATATACTGACTTTATGTTCTGTAATTTATTCTATTATTAATTACATTTATATAGCACTTTTCCAAATGCTCAAAGTGCTTTACATTGAAGGGGAACTCACCTCACCCACCACCAATGTGTAGCACCCACCTGGGTGATGCACGGCAGCCAATTTGCGCCAAAACGCTCACCACACATTAGCGAAGGTGGAGAGGGAGAGAACATTTATTTAGCCAATTAAGTGTGCGGATGATTTTTAGTGGCAAGTTTGCGAGAGCCAGACCTGGGATTTGGCCATGACACCGGAGAACCCCCTACTCTTAGCGATAAGTGTCATGGGATCTTTAATGACCACAGAGAGTCAGGACCTCGGTTTAACGTCTCATCCGAAAGACGGCATCTCCTGCAGCACAGTGTCCCCGTCACTGCACTGGGGCATTGGGGTTTATTTGTACCAGAGGGAAGATTGCCCCCTGCTGGCCCACCCAACACCACTTCCAGCAGCAACTCAGTATTCCCTGGTGGTCTCCCATCCAAGTACTAACCAAGCCCACACCTGCTTAGCTTCAGCCATTTGGCAGGAGCAGAGTGCATGGAGGTATGGCTGCTGCTCTATTTCTTTTACAAATATATCGAAACAAACTGATGCTCTTTTCACATAAGAGGACATACATTTGAAAACAATATTAAACAAGAAATTGAAACACTGAGAGCATTTGCTAATCAGTACCTTAAAGGCATACTATTCAGGATTTTTACCTTGAAAGTGTAAAATAACCATGCTAAGGCATATCTAAGATGCACTGGCAATCTCTGTCTTTATTGACTTTAGCCGAATGTGTGCCTTTACCTCTATTTGTTAGTCTAAAATGTTTTTGGTACGTTTCTGGGCGTGGCGCTCTTTTCCGTGTGGGGAGGGGTGGGTGTGGCTACAGAGCCTGTGGTTTGGGATCAGATTTAGCAAAGAAGCCCAGACACAGCGAAGCAAAAAGACAAGCCGACAGGGCTCATTCTAGAGTTAACCTTGGAATTGCTTTTCCTCGGTGGCACCACCTGAAGTTCGTCATGGGGATGAACCAATAGCACCAATAAGGAAATTTCATGAGGGCCTTAAATTTTCAAAATAAAAGTCTCTATGATAAAAGCATACTATATTCAACATAATGCAATTAAGTAAGCTATATTTTTAATATGATGAAATTAAGCTATAATAGAATCTGCCTTCTTACTGTCACTCACAGTCGCTTATTTCACGGTACTAACATTATCTCTAGCTATCCAGCTACCTACGTTAGGTGGGGTACTCAGGGTGAGGGGGCGGGGTTTAAAATGGAGGAGATTTCTTTGATTGGAAACACAGGGCCATTTCCCTGTAACTGAACACTGGCAAAAATACTGTACATGGTAAAGTAGATCAGATAACAGAGAAACTAAACTCACAAACTTTAAAATCCCTTTTTCAGATGCTCTGGAGGGAAGGAGAGAGTCTGGGAGCAAAACAAATAAAATCAGTTAAGCATTTTCACAAATGAGCTGAAATCATAAATTAACTTCACCACTGGGTGGCGCCACTGCACCATTTCTGCTCTGCTTGTCAGGTAGCAGAGACAGAGCTGAGGGCAGAAGCAGGTAGGAGGGGGGAGGGTGCGTACTTTGCGGATGTTGTAGAAGTCGCGGTGCGGGACCTTCTTCTGGGCAGCCAGCTCCTTCATCTCATTCAGCAGGATGTGCATCTGAAACTTGGAGCTCAGGTACTGGAGCCGCCTGTAACAAAACGACTTCCTGCAGGGCCCGCACACAGACAGGAAGTCAGCACAGACAGCGTCGCATCAAACAGAGAGATACAGAAACGCAGCATGTCAAACCTCACTTATATCAACATAGCTTCCAGGGGACACTCCCATAATTTGTAAGGAAAAAAATTCTGTAGATAATAATAATAATAATAATAATATTAATAATAATCGTGATAATAATAATAATGATCCTGCTCCACTCACACAGGGCCGTTGATGATCAGGGCCATCATGACGCTCATGTCAGCAATGTACTCCTGCAGGTTAGGGTACGGCAGGTCCAGCTCTGTACTCCTGCAGAACACAGCGCAGATTTTAGCATGTGACCCCCCACCTCCACCCCCATCCCCACTGCTCCAACCCGGGCTCCTCATGCCAGAGTTCCCAACATTTCCCCCTTCTGCTCTTTGCAGCAACACCATTTCAACAGTTTCAAATTAGTGTTCACAGCTCCCAGCACTGATACACAATCCTGGTACAATAGACTCACCAATTACTCTCCTTCTGTACTGCTTCTGTACTCTCTGTTTCTTAACTACAGCAGCTAACAGCAGTTTCCAATGCTGTGTTAGAGCGCACAGTTTCCATGAGTTATATTTTATTGAACCCCGTGGGATAATTTATCCTCTGTATTTTACCCATACTAATTACCTAGGAGCAGTGGGCAGCCACAGTGCAGCGCCCGGGGACCAACTCCAGTTCTGAGGCCAGTGCCTTGGTCAGGGGCAACGGCAGGAGTATACCTAACCTGACATGCATGTCTTTCGTAGTGGGAGGAAACCGGAGTACCCGGAGGAAACCCACACAAACCACAGTGTGACCACAGTACTATACATGTTCACACCCCTTTTCAGAAATGATATCCAATCAAATGGTAGAGAGGCAGGGCTTAGGAATAAGGAGTGAAGTATCTGCGAAGTCTGATCAATGCACGATATAGGCCCCTGCTGCACCACTTGAGAGCAAATGTAAGAGGATGTGAGCTGTGTGTTCTATGACATCATCGAGGGGGCGGTCCCTCACTTGTCCAAGCAGCTCCTCTTGCCGTAGACGTGCATCACCCCGTCCACCATCTTGCAGCCGAAGCCAGTGTCGCCGGGCATGTTTTTGGGGTCCTGATCTGCGTAGGGGTGCGTTTCGGAAACGGGAGGGTGCACAGGGGCATCTAGGGAGGGGGGGGGGGCAGAGAGAAGAGAACAGGGTCAATCACTGTCAAAATTCAAATGGCTGATCCATTTTTCACTAATTAAGTGCACATTAATAGCTATATATTGCCTCATAGTAGAGATTTGAGTTGGGGGAGGGGTCAATAAACACGATTGACAGCTCTGTGTGGGTGGGGTATAACAGTAGTGGCCGTATTGCTGCTCGAGGAGAGGAGATGGGTAATGATCAGCAGGTTTTTGGGTTGGCACCGTGCCGGGTTCCGGCAGGGGCGGTCCTCGCACCTGCAGCCACAGGGGTTTCTGGGATATCGTCGTAGACGCGGAGCTCCAGTGGCTTGTTCCCGAGCTGCTGCAGGTAGCGGGACGTGGTTGTGCAGAAGCTCTGCATGGACAGGGCCATGTACTTCTCCCGGATGAACAGCGCACGGACCACACACTTAGCAGCGTCCAGCAGGTCCACGAAGGGTACCTGGAGGAGAGGGGAGGGGGTAATGATCAATTTAACTGTGTACTTTACATTACATTACATTTCTGTTAATGTTAGCTAGGAACGCTTATTTTCATCTGTAGTCCCTGGGCGACATGTTTTGGATGAGGAAAGTGAAGCACTCAGAGGAAATGCACACAAACACGGGAAGAACATGCAAACTCCACACAGAACTTCCCTCTTACAAAGCAACAGAACCTCATTCTTACAAAGCAACAGAACCTCATTCTTACAAAGCAACAGAACCTCATTCTTACAAAGCAACAAAACCTAATTCTTGCAAAGCAACAGAACCTTGCAGTTAGCCACTGTGCCTTCATGCCACCCAATTCCATACCCAAATCAATTCAGGAAATTAAATTATGATCACATTAATGAAATAAATATGAAGTTCATTAGTCATTGAACAGAATGTTTTTCCTGTTATAATGTGGTTATGACGATACTGAGCCCTTCTCCCCATGAACACCATTCTATCTTAGCCCCGCCCCACCTCACTCTGGTCCCCATAAGCCCCGCCCTGCCTCACTCTGGTCCCCATAAGCCCCGCCCCACCTCACTCTGGTCCCCATAAGCCCCACCCTGCCTCACTCTGGTCCCCATAAGCCCTGCCCCATAAGCCCCACCCTGCCTCACTCTGGTCCCCATAAGCCCCGCCCCACCTCACTCTGGTCCCCATAAGCCCCGCCCTGCCTCACTCTGGTCCCCATAAGCCCCACCCCACCTCACTCTGGTCCCATAAGCCCCACCCTGCCTCATACTGGTCCCCATAAGCCCCGCCCCGCCTCACACTGGTCCCCATAAGCCCTGCCCTGCCTCACACTGGTCCCCATAAGCCCCACCCTGCCTCATTCTGGTCCCCATAAGCCCCGCCCTGCCTCACTCTGGTCCCCATAAGCCCGCCCTGCCCTGCCTCACTCTGGTCCCCATAAGCCCCGCCCTGCCTCACACTGGTCCCCATAAGCCCTGCCCTGCCCTGCCTCACTCTGGTCCCCATAAGCTCCGCCCTGCCCTGCCTCACTCTGGTCCACATAAGCCCTGCCCTGCCTCACTCTGGTCCCCATAAGCCCCACCCTGCCTCACACTGGTCCCCATAAGCCCCGCCCTGCCTTACTCTGGTCCCCATAAGCCCCGCCCTGCCTCACTCTGGTCCCCATAAGCCCGCCCTGCCCTGCCTCACTCTGGTCCCCATAAGCCCCGCCCTGCCCTGCCTCACTCTGGTCCCCATAAGCCCCACGCCCTGCCTCACTCTGGTCCCCATAAGCCCCGCCCTGCCTCACCCCACACTCCTCCTCTCCTGAGATGGCGACACGCTGGTACTCCTGGACCTGCTCCCTCACTTTAGGGAAGTGCTCTGCCGAGACGTCATTCTGCTCCTTCAGAAATCTGAGAGACAGAGAGAGAGAGAGATGGAAATGAGAGCCCACAGTCGATACGATACATCCCACAGATATGTACAGCTGCTGGTAATTGACACCACCAGCTCTCTCCCTGGGCGTTTAGAGCAAACGGATCTGAGAGAGCTCAGAAGCTTTTACCACTTTACCTGTCAATTTCATTTACTGTGAAAGTATCAGTAAAGAACTCGCTGTTACCGGGATCAAATACACTGTGGTTTTGGAGACAGGGAAAGCATGGTGTTGAAAGCTTCCAAATGGGAATCAATTTATATTCAAGGCCCGTCAGTTTTCATTGTTACTTAATTGGCCAATTAAAGTAATTGATTATGCGGTTAACTCAGCTGGCCTGATTTTCTGGATCAGAATTGCCTGCCAATTTCAAGCTGAAAACAAAAACCGGAAGATCCCTTGGATCTCCAGTATCAGGGCTAGGGAATCCTTATCCTACTGCGGTTCATTAGTACCCCCTGCCAGAATGGCACTCACCAGCAGGGGGAGAAAAAAGGAACCATTTCCCTGGAATCAAGTGTTACTGGTTTATGAGGGCAAAATTGAAACAGTCTTTAAAAAGAATTAGGCAAGAACACAGAACAGAGAGCCCAGGTCTGGGGAGCTAGCCGTTAGCTGAGATTCCCATGTCAGGCAGGGATAACTGGAACTGGCAACACATATGCCTGAGCAAAATTATTACTAGAAAAACTTCCATTTAGATGCCAGAACATTTTTGAAAATTACCGTTAAACTGTTAACTGTTCTGTTAATGTTGCAATTTTAAAAGTAAAAAAAAAATTCAGAAAATGGTTCTTTCAAATGACTGCTACATTTTGCTTTATAACATGATTTGTTGAACATTTTCAGGGACCTGGTGTAGCATATTAAAATTTTTCAGGCATCTAAAGAGTAAAAAATTTTCAAAAGTGTACTTTCCCAAGGTCTGTTACAAGTCCTGATGCAGTGCTGGTGCAGCCGTGTGATGCAGTGCTGGTGCAGCAGTGTGGTGCAGTGTGATGCGTAGCACAGTGGGTAAGTGTGGTGTGGGGATGGCTGGTTTAAGCAGCCACACCTGCCCTGGGTCAAGCTAATTAGACCTGGCCAATTGGATAATTGGTTAATAATTAGATAATTGGCCAGGCTAATTGGACCCAGGAACAGGAGTGGCTGCACCTGTGCGTAGTGAGGTAATCACTGCGCACAGGTTAAATCTGCCATCCCCACCCACATCAGGAGCTTCTCTGTCATGACAGTGTTTGAGATCTGCTCACTTGGCTGTAACATCTTGCCAAACCCTCGTGGAATAAATGTGGACTGTTTTAACATCTTCTCCCTGTGTCTCTGTGCTGGAGGGCCCCAAAGAAAGCCACTTCGGTGGCCTGTGGCAGGCGTGTTTGTCACAGTGGGCGCCAACGTGGGGCTCCTCCGGCACAGCAAAGAGGCACAGGAGGGCCAGCCAGGAAGCACACTGGACGAGGGGCGGCTGAGGTGTTCCGACAGGGCTTCGGGCGGATCCTCCGGGCCAAGAATGGGGAGCGGAAGATGACCAGGGAGGGGAAGGAGGCAATCCTCAGCTGGGACGCTGAGGAGCTGCACCTGGCCGAGGAGGCAGGTCAGCGACGGGCGGTGCACGAGAGGTGGTCGCGCCGTGAGCTGGACTTGGCCGGGAAGGCGGGTCAGCCACGGGCGGCGCACGAGCGGTGGCCGCGCCGTTTTGCTTCCTTTCTCGTCCGTTTGGTTGTTTTTCGTTCTTTGTTTTGGCCTGGTTGGTTTGCCCGGAGCCCATGAGGGGATAAGCCTGCAGCCGCCTGCCAGCAGAGCCGACTGGCGGCCACCACAGCCACGAGGGTTCCTGGGCCCCAGCACCACAAGGCCAGTCCACCAGCCCACCAGCCCAGCCACCCCACCACAGCCCCTGGAACAGCCCAAGCCGGTGACGCCCCCACCAGCCAGCAGAGCAGCCCAGGACTTCCCGTGCTCCAGGAGGGAGGAGGAAGAAGGGCTGCCTTGTCGTACGAAGGAGGGTCACTGCATGTACTGGACTGTTCCGGGGCCACCCACCCTGACCTTTTTAAATTTTTTAGCGTGTTTGGAGTGTTTTTTGTTTGGTGTCTTTGGCTTTGTTGGGAGTGTGGGGGTGGGGGGGGGGGGGAGTAGGCTTCGGCCAGGGATTCTCCCTGGCCTCAGTTTGGCGTTGGGGGTATGTGGTGTGGGGATGGCTGGTTTAAGCAGCCACACCTGCCCTGGGTCACGCTAATTAGACCTGGCCAATTGGATAATTGGTTAATAATTAGATAATTGGCCAGGCTAATTGGACCCAGGAACAGGAGTGGCTGCACCTGTGCGTAGTGAGGTAATCACTGCGCACAGGTTAAATCTGCCATCCCCACCCACATCAGGAGCTTCTCTGTCATGACAGTGTTTGAGATCTGCTCACTTGGCTGTAACATCTTGCCAAACCCTCGTGGAATAAATGTGGACTGTTTTAACATCTTCTCCCTGTGTCTCTGTGCTGGAGGGCCCCAAAGAAAAGCCACTTCGGTGGCCTGTGGCAGGCGTGTCTGTCACAGTAAGGAACTGGCCTTGTAAAAGGTTGCAGGTTCGATTCCCGGGTAGGACACTTCTGTTGTACCCTTGAGCAAGGTACTTAACCGGAATTGCTTCAGTATATATCCAGCTGTATAAATGGATACAACTATGTAAAATGCTATGTGAAAGTTGTGTAAGTCGCTCTGGATAAGAGCGTCTGCTAAATGCCTGTAATGTAATGTAATGTAATGATGCAGTGCTGGTGCAGCAGTGTGGTGCAGTGCCGGTGCAGCAGTGTCATGCAGTGTGGTGCAGTGCTGGTGCAGCAGTGTGGTGCAGTGCTGGTGCAGCAGTGTGATGCAGTGCCGGTGCAGCCCTGTGATGCAGTGTGATGCAGTGCCGGTGGAGCAGTGTGATGCAGTGCAGGTACAGCAGTGTGGTGCAGTGCTGGTGGAGCAGTGTGATGCAGTGCAGGTACAGAGCACCGGCTCGGCAGAGAAAGGCCAGAGGAAGACACTCACTCCAGGTCTGCGCTGCTGTCAGTCTTCAGGAAGTCCTGCTTGGCCCGGAGCAGGATGTCTGGCTCCACCCTGTGGCCGAGGCAGCGAGCGGCAGGGGAGGCAGGAAGAGAGAGACACACAGAGAGGAAAGTGACCCGAATGCGTCATACTGCACTTACGTACGTCACTCCAGATGACAGGGTCTGATAAACGCTGAACTGTACGGCAAAATTTCTTCTTGTTGGAGCTGAAATGGGGACCAGCATCTTGACGCAGAGGCAATTTTCCAGCTGAGTTTTTCCAGCTAATGCAAAAACCCACTGGACCAAATCTCTCCGCTTGGAAAGGAACAGCTTGTGTTTTTTGTTATGTTTTGTTTTATTTTGTTTTTGGTCACCAGTAATTTGCAAGGGCTGGTTTTTAGTTAGTGTCCTGAGGTGAGCGGCAAGCCTGTTTGTACTCAACAAATTACTGAAATATTGTATTTCCAAAAGTGTTTTTTATTTGGTGGGACAATGCAAGCAGGAGGTCTGTGTCTTCCCGAAAGACAACATATGGGGACCTGCGTTGGCTGCATTGCAAACCTCTGTCCTCACGCCACTATTTACCAAAAAAGGGTGAAGGTTCTAAACTAACCAATAGCAATGCTACCTCCACTCAAATGAAGATATGATTACTGTCTTACTATCATCTGTGTATTAGGAAGTATAATCCTGATCTTCAGTGCAGTATTGAGCACTCTGGTGGGAGTGTGGGGTACTCTCTCTGCAGAAATAAACCTATCAGTTCTATCTCATGGTGTCCCCCTGGTCGCTGGATAAGGGGAATACTTCTCAGCCTAATAAACTGGATCCTCAAGCTGCTAAACACCTTTGCTCAGAGCAGTAAAAACATCCATCAGAAAGGTAGGTTTGTTTTTTACTACCTCCATAGTTATGCTGTGATTACTACCTTGTGAATTGGTGTTAATGCGATACTAAGGATTGTTAAAAGAACTGATAAACTGTAAGACTGGACCACACCTGCGATATGAGACAGAGGACTGGTAACGTCCTCCGGCAGACGGCCTTTACATTTGTGTTGTTTGTCATGTTGTCGTTTTTGTGTTGAATTGTACAGTCGTAGATATTCAGAACCGCTCCTCCAGGTAAAAAAAAAAAAAAAAAAAAAAAAAAAAAGAATGGCGGAGATTTGACTGGCATAATGCATGAATGGAGAAGGATGAGATTGAAGTTACGGCAAATGTTGAAGAGGCAGTAGTATGGTGTAAGGAACAGAAAAGAATAATATTCCATTTCCAAAAACTAGGAATTGTGAGGGTCAATCAAAATGGAGGCAAACATTAGATAAAAGTTGTAAAAGCAAAGCAGCACTGGGGGGTGTGAATTTCTGGCCGTTATGGGTGGAATCCGAGCAGGCTGGTGGGCCGGTTTAAAAAAATTTGGGATTCTTAGAAGTCACTAATTAAATAAAAGGAGAACTGGACTAAAGAGAGAACAGAAATGCAACAAAGAACTGATGAAGGTTTTCAGGACTGTGAAGCATTAAAAATATACAGACACTGCAGAACAATGATGTGAAGAACAAACCATACAATTTATGCAGGTGGATAAACTGACAGAAAAATTAAAGTATCAGCCACAACATGTGATTATGTCCAATATGTACCCTGCTAAAACATCTTTAGGTACGCCAGTATCAATATGCACTAGCAGACATAACTACACTACCTCCTCAATGCCGTTATATCCTGTCAGTTACATGGGACCACTGTCTCATTTAAACCAGGAGTCTCTATGGCAACCCCTGGCTGTTACACATGGAGCTACAGTGCATGACCCCGTGACAACACCATGTTGCCAAGCGACACAAGAAGGATGCAGAAAGAGCTGGGAAAGAAATAATTCAAAGTTCTGGACACAGTTAGCCACATTCAATGCCCTTTGTCCTCTCCATGCACAAGACAAAATCTTGTAGTGTGAGCACCGACAGTACAGTGGTTGAAAATGAATATGTCTTAACTACAATATCAAAACGGGGTGTAGGTTGCCATTATGTTTTCTTGATTTAGCAGTACATCAAGCAGCTAAAAACCCATTGGTAGACGCAGTACAAATTACCTGAGGGAACGATCCATTCGGGTATCAGCGCCTGTCTGTCTCCAAATGAAAAGCAAGGGATGGCCTGTAGTTCTTTTATCAAGATGCTGCAGATGTTGCTAAGAGTGTTGGTCACTGGCCTTATGCCAGGTGAAACAGGGAGAGGGTGGCTAACGTGGGGACTGAGGGTGCACACAGGACAGAGAGACCCTGATAAGATGGGCGGGGTGGAATAGAGGTTCTCATGACCCTGATAAAACACTGGCATAGCACGTATAATAATCCAGCACACAGTGCTGAACTAATACAATAACACCATCACACTTGGCTAAACTAATACAGTAACACCAACACAAACCGCTAAACTCATACAGTAACACCAACACAAACTGCTGAACTCACACAGGAACACCAACACAAACTGCTGAACTCACACAGGAACACCAACACAAACTGCTGAACTCATACAGTAACATCAACACAAACTGCTGAACTCACACAGTAACACCAACACAAACTGCTGAACTCATACAGTAACACCAACACAAACTGCTGAACTCATACAGTAACACCAACACAAACTGCTGAACTCACACAGTAACACCAACACAAACTGCTGAACTCATACAGTAACACCAACACAAACTGCTGAACTCATACAGTAACACCAACACAAACTGCGGAACTAATACAGTAACAGAGAGTTTGAACTTTGCAAAGGGTCAAGATGTGGGCTATATATTTATGCTAGTAGTTGATACCCATGTGAAACAATAGTATGCCAAAGTATATGATTTTGTACTTAAGAATACTTGAAGTATAATTAAAGTTTATTTTAAGTATGCTTAGCATACTATTTTTCACTTGGGTATGTACTGTATTTGGGGTTTTGGTGCTGTTTCAGATAAGTGTGGCCTCCAGCATAGTTGTACACAGTAATAGCATCACAATTAGCGAGGAAAGCAGCGATCATTAAGGTAGAAGCGCATGAGAATGACAAAAGTGAGGAGAGTCAAACAAACAACCCAGCTGAATCTGCAGCTAACAGGCGGCTGCTATGCTAACACTCCGAGCAGCAGCGCTAGCATCATCGCTGCTATCAGACAGAGCAGGAAAACGTGCACGCAGCACCTCTAACACAAGTCTGAGAAACCAACCAGATTTTTCCCTCCAAAGCCGTCACACAAAAGAACTGTGGACGGTTTTTGAATACAGGGGGTTTCGTAGATAACAATGGCAGGTCAGTTTACTAAGTTGGCGCAAGTATGGCCCCTCGTGTAAGAACTCCGCTCGTGCGGGGGTGCAAAAAATAGCCACTGAAACAACACCCCAGGAGGGATTTCCCTGTGTGAACGCAGGAGGACTCTCCATACGAACCGCTACACGCGTGTAAAAACGGCAAACACAGACTGTGTTTCTGCTTTACGCAACTGTTCTGGAGCCCTGCATTGAGGAGCTGCCGATGGCCAGACAGAGCTTCCCCCTGCTGAACCATTATCCGATGGAAACCGAGGATCCCTGAGGAGCTGAGGGCAGCTGAATGCACTGATATTTTTAAACGTAAGCTCAAAGCTTACTTTTTTAGCTTGACTTTTATCTGATTTTCTATTTTTTATCTGTGAAGTTTTTATTTATTTATATTTATTTTATTTTTTAATTTATTTTTGCATTTTTATCTTAAATTTTATCTTAAATTTTTATCTTAAATTTGATTTGATGTGCACGAGACCCCATTGTTTGATTGTTTTACTTTTTTATTCTTGTTTTACATTGTTTCTTGTCAATTTAATTTGCATTTGTATAGAAAGCATGTTCAATGGCATTTGCTTGCATGAAAGGTGTTATATAAATAAAGTTTGATTGGTTGAATGATCCTAATGTGTAGGGCAGACATTTTCTTGCCTGGCTGGTGGTGTGATTTTGTGCTCCCAGCCTGGTGGTTTGGGCACATGGGACATGCTTGTTATGTTCAAACAGTTGTTCGCCGGTTAATGTAAAGCTGATGGATTTTGGGGCGTAATAACAATATAATCATTTACTTATTTAGCATGCGTCTTTGACAAATAAGAGAGCTTCATAGCTGTGTTTGTGACCTTGTGTCAGATTGACACAGCAGGAGTCTCTCCCTGGGGGGACTCAGAGCTGATTGGCTGTTGGTAAGGAGGCCCCTTACTTGATGTCCTGGCTGATCTGCCTCTCCAGACGATGGCGGCGCTCCTCCAGCTGCTCGATGGGGCTGTCCTCCGGGAACTCATAGGGAGCGCTGCGCATCTCACTGTCCGCCAGGCTGCGCGTGAACAGCTCCTGCACAGAGTTACACACACACACAGTTACACATACACACACACACACACACTGTTACACACACACACACACACACAGAGTACTACAACATACCACACACACACAATTACACACACACACACACACACACACACAGAGTTACACACACACGCACACACACAGAGTTACACATACACACACACACACACAAGTTACATACACACTCAATCACACCCAGGGTTACAAACACACACACACACACACAACACACAGTTACCACGCACACACATACACAGTTCCACCACCACACGAGTTACACACAACACACAGTTACACACACACACACACACACACATACACACACACACACTGTTACACACACACACAGAGACACACACTCAGTGCACACGCCAGGTCTGCACATGAACAAGATTTTACAAACACACACACTCTACACACACACGCACACCAGACACACCACCTATGCACACGCAGTTACACACACACACACACACACAGTTACACACATAGTTACACATAGAGTTACACACACACACATGCACACACACAGTACACACTGTCCGCCAGGCTGCATGTGAACAGCTCCTGCATAGAGTTACACATACACACACACAGTTACACACACACACATGCACACACTCAAGCACACCCAGGTCCTACGCACACACAGTTACACACACACAGCTACACATACACTCACACATAGTTACACACAGCTCCTATACACACACATAGTGACACACAGCTCCTACATACACACACATAGTTCCACACAGCTCCTATACGCATGCACACAGACAGACACACATACAATTCAGATAACCTTTTAAAAATGCAATTGCATGTAGCCTCCAGGGCACTCAAAGCTGAAGTGGTAGGGTGCATGTGGATTAGTCACAAACAGGTTCATAACACACCCTTCCCTTTGGTCTGGGGAGGTATTGTAATACTTCAAACACACTGTGTTTTGGGGTATTCTGAGATCAAAAGAACTGCACACACACCAGGTCCTCTAAATTACAACACTACAAGAACACACCACACACACCCAGGTCCTCTGATTACATACAGTACAAGAACACACACTCACACACACACACCAGGTCCTCTAATTGCACACAGCACAAGAACACACACTCACACACACACACCAGGTCCTCTAATTGCACACAGTACAATAACACACACTCACACACACACACCAGGTCCTCTGATTACATACAGTACAAGAACACACACTCACACACACACACCAGGTCCTCTAATTGCACACAGTACAAGAACGAACAAACACACACACACACACACACACGGACACATCAACACATCAGGTCCTGTAATTAGACCCAGCACAAGCACACTGGGGAACACCTGGTCCTCTAATTACATAAAGCTCACACACACACACACACACACACCAGGTCCTCTAATTACATGCAGCACAAGCACATATACAAACACACACACACACACACACACACACCAGGTCCTCTAATTACATGCAGCACAAGCACATACACAAACACACACACACACACACACACATCAGATCCTCTAATTACACACAGCACAAGAACGAACACACATACACACACACACTGTCATCTATTTACACACAGTACAAGCACATTGAGACAACGGGCAGAAATTCGCGCCAGTGGTTATCTTTACAAACAAGGGACACGTACAGCAACTACAGTACGAAATTCAGAAATACACCACCTGTCTCTACGTGTAATCTACTGAAAATGCCCGAAAAAGAGATTTCCAAAGTGACATCAGAAATAATTGTAAAATGGTAGAACGAAAAATGTAAAGAAACCAAAATATTTCATAAACATTTCGCAGGGATCTTCGAAAGGATCGAAATGCCCTTGACTGAAATGTCATTTTTAGAGGCTCCTGCTCATTTCATCTGTGGAGTCGAAACATTGGGCTGGACGTGCTGAAGTGATGGCTGGGGCTCCTGGTAGGGACCCCTACAGTACCACACAGTACATTACATTACAGCCATTCAGCAGACGCTCTTATCCAGAGCGACTTATACAGCATTTTACATAGCATATATATATATATATAAATGCAGTCCATTATAAGTAATTGCATCATTTGCAGCCATTGCATTGCAGCTCTACAGAGCCTTACACACATTCCCAGGCCCCGAGTTACACCACACACACACCACACACACACCACACACACACACACACACACACACACACACACACACACACACACACACGCACACGCACACACACACACACACACACACACACACACACACTCTCTCCAGGCCTCACCTCGGCGATCTCCTTGTACATGCCGTCCATGGAGGTGCGCAGGTCGATGGGGAGGGGCTTGTACGAAACGGGCGTCCCGGGAAGAGAACGCTGGGAGGTGAGGAGGTGTCGGGCCCCGTGGATATCTGAAACAAAATGGGACGGGGGCGGGGGGTTATTTATGGTAATGAATAAACAAAAGAGGAGGTTCAGTCTTATGCTATTGACATTTCAGTCTTAATGCTATTGTCTGCTATATGTTAGCAATGGGGGGGGGGGGGTATTTTAGAATTTGATTAGGCTATTTCACTCATGAATTGCATTTGCAGGGGACAGTAACCATACTGTATATCTACCTGAAATCTGAACCAGGTCAGACACAAAAGCAGAGTACACTTGAAGAAGGGTCAGATGTTATGCATGTAGGGAAAATGGCCAGAACCTGTTTGCCCTTTGACCCTTTGAAATGAACTAACCTCGGGGAGACTGGAGATGGGATAGACAGTGTGAACCCCCAAAAAACGAGGAAACATTCCAGTTGGATCTCCACTAAGTGAGATAATGGGCTATGATGAGCACATTGCCCAAACAATCCAAGAGCATATTTAGTGATCCAAATAAGTTAATGTAAATCATCTAAAAAAAACCATTCGGGGAGGTTACAATTGAGTTTACTGGCATCATTATTGCTGTCAATCATGAACAATTCAAATTCACTTCCAAAACAACTTCCCAAACGAAAATGAATAACACGTTAAGGCTGCTTCTGGAATGTTCCTTGCGATCCAAAGGTAATATTAGATGGACATCCAGGAGGCAGGGAAACATCTAACACACACTGAACACAGTCCCAAGTGAGTCTGAAAAATGGTCACATGACACACTCTCCTCTGTTCAGAGGGCCAGGACACTTTAACTTTATAGGTTTTATACATGCATTATACACACAAATATGCCCAGTTCCATATTCACAAACAGAAAGTTGTGCATGCAGTTTAATGCTCCCAATTTATCACCAGAAGAAATTATATGAATAATGCCTTGTAGCAAAGGAGTGGATACTATTATCCATAATTTACAACCTTCCAAATGTGTGATCTGGCTGCATAATCCTGGATATTACAGTTATCAGCTGTTAGCCTCTGTAGAGCATGCATGCACCTGTGTTCTGTAATCCCTAACAGGATTACTTCTGATCTCAGCTGTTCCATCCCACTGCAACAGAGACTGCTTCACATGAGAGCCCTCTCCATAAAAGTCCACACACGTCTAACCGTGCACACGCTACACATACGGCCCCACACACACTGCACCCCACATCATCACTGATATCCATCACCTCATATTCATCACTCCATCACCTCATATGCAGAGAAAGGAGAGAAAGGTAGAGAGAACAGAGAGGAGTCACGGCAGACAAGGTGGAAAGCGTAATGAAAACTCCAGATTGAGCTGAAACCCTGACTCACTCACTCACTCATTCTCTCTCTCTCTCTCTGTGTCAGATGAGCCAGAGTCTTAGGACTTAGGTCACTGTGCACACCCACACACAAACACACACACACTCACGCAGGCGCACACACACACACACACACACACACACTCACGCAGGCGCACACACACACACACACACACACACGTTAGCATGCGTAAGCATTCCCTGTAGTCTCCTCCCTCCGCCCCGGCCTACCCTTCCCCCGACCCCTCGCTCCAGCCCAGACGCTGTCAGCCCGTCTCCGTGGAAACGGCCGCGGCGGCGGAACATGGAAATGACCCGTCTGAACCGCGCGGTGATGCCCTCTGGGGACGGGCGGGTAACACAACCCTCTCTGCAAATCGCCATGGGAACGGGGGATGTTTACTCCCCGCATTTGCTAACCAAATAAGAGGGGTGTGCACAGCACTACTGAAATTCCACTTACAGGTGCTTTATTGCCATGAAAAGGGCAGGTGCCTTCATAGACATTATGCAAATTCATAACAAGAGAATAGAGAACAACAGCAATTATGTAATGATTCAGTACAATAACAGTGACTAATGACACTGTGGGAAAAAGCAGTGAAGAATAAATGACTCATGCAGATGCAGTGCCAGTTTGTGGCGGTAAGTTGCATATTGTCTCCCACACTGCTCTCATCTGTTGTGTATTCGCTGGAGCAACACCCTCCTGTTCTACTGCACAGCCCATCTGCTCAGCCGCACCTGGGCTGTGTCAGAAACTAGCTCTGTCTGAGTAATAATATACACAGCCACAGCAAGGTTTATTGTTATGAATCCAGGGCTGGTATTCATAAAGCATCTCAAACTAGGAGTGCAGATCTAGGATCAGTTTGGGCTATTATCTGATACTGGAAAAGGTTAGGATATGTACAGGGGTCCTAGGTCAGCACTCTGAGACGGAGATGCTTTATGAATATCACGAGAGGAACACAGGCCCTGGTCCCAGATGTCTTCAGGGTATTTGTGATCTTTGAATTAACTCTGGACCAATAAGATGAACTGCATAACTTAGCCCACGTTAAAGCATTAACTGTAAACTGTGGAAGAATTTCACTTGATATGGCACCCTACATCTCCCAGGTCTCTAGTAAAGTTGTGCTGCTGTTGTGCCTCGTTCTTCTCCAGGATACATTAGGCTGGGAGGCATTGTGTTTTGCCTGTCATTTGCAAACATGCATATCACATCTAGGCATTTTCTTCAGACGCATTTGAGCTGCCAAAATCTCTCTCTTGAAGAGCGATGGAAGATAAATATTCATTTATAATAAAACATTTAAAGTGTTTAATAATTAACTTTTATAATAAATACATTTTCTTTACCTTGCATCGCTCTCCAAGAGTGGCTGAAGTTCTAGCATTCAGTTTTTGCCTTTTTTCATGCACCTTGGCTACGCCAGAACATCATTTAACTGTATGAGGAAGAGAGAGAACACACAGCTGAAAGCAGGGCATGGTGACCCCCCCCCCCCATGCTTGGGGGTGTGCTCTGTCCTGCATGGCTGTGTGAGGGGACATTAATGCTCCCCTCCTGTCCGCTCTCTCCTCTGAAATATTCATCACCCCCCCCTCAATGTTTAATGACCTGCTGGAGGCTGACTGGCATTCAGTCTTACACTGCTGTGCTCACTTTAGATACACGTGTGCTCACTCTTAAACTCACATGTATGAGCGCACACAGGCATTAGCCCCTTTTCCTCTACAGGGCCGAACGGTTCTGTGCACGGAGAGGAACGGTTCCACTGGTGTTTCCACCTGGAAACGGTTTGAAACGATTACATACGATACAAACGATAACGATTACAAACCGTGCCCAGCACGATATTTTCGGCACGGTTAGACAACCATGCTCAGTGAACAGTTCGGGTGGGCAGGCTTAATGACGTATTCTCTGATTGGTTTCACGTTACGTCAGTTGTGTGACTCTGCATACAGTCTCTTCACGTCCTCTTCCGTATGCTAGGTCAGTGGAGAAGCTAATATAAATAAAAATGCCAATCAACAATCGTATTCAGTCATAGCAACAAGATAAACCCGACAATAGCCATAAGATATACAGCAGTGAAAACGCTGCTCACTGAATAACGAAATAAACGGGACAAAGTTTTAAAAAATGATAGGTTACCATGTCATTCTACAGTCAATATCTGGGACTAAATATTGAATAAATAGGCTGCATAACCTTACCATTGGTTTTACGCGTAGAGATGTCCCTTTTGAGACCGAGTGGTCATATATTGTCTTGGACAATCCGTTTATTAAATATATTTTGCGCATTTTTGATGCCTGGGTACATTCAAAATAGCTGTGCATAATACCACACGTATCGTTTATGGCATTGTTGCCGTTTTTAGTACAGTCTGGCTTGATTGACAATTCATTTATTCAGTAGGTGAGAGTATAAGCTTTCTAATGATGTATAACATGTCTAATTTTGCTTTTGGAATAGCGTTTCATAGGTCAGCGTAACCGAAAATTTTCTTATCATCGCATTCACTTACCCATTAAGACGCTGCACCTAAGGAAACGTTGTCAACGATTTTTCGTAATTTCTTGGAAAATAGGCTACTATTATTATTGAGGACTTCTGGGCATAGCTAAGCCGTATATTTGCTGATAGACCTATATATGACATCATTTTTTATGGAGCAAAACAGAAGCGGATTGAACTTGTTGATTTACTGTCTCTGTCTAAACACAGATGAAATGTCATCATTGCTATGTAAGTATTACTGCTCAAAATATTTCGGTTATACACGTTATTTTTGGATTGAGTTAGTGGTATTTTATAATGTGGATATTTCACGCTGTAATTTAAGCGTTAGTTAGTAGTTTTTTGAATGCATGCAACAGTGATGGTCAGTGGAGGATACGCTAAAAAGAAAAACCTTTCGTCAGCCGACGAAACATAACATAACAAAAACAAAACAGTATGGGGAGCCACGACAACAACTGGGGCATGTTACATTCACAACGGAACGCCGTCGCTGATCCACCGCGTCACTTGCTGTCCTCACAGATATTTCCTAGTCCTGGTTTTAGCAGCCCGACGGTGGAAACAGAAACCGTAACCGTTCCCACGAGTACTGAGCAGCGCGGAACGGCACGGAGTGGCCCTGGTAACGGTTCGGCCCGACAGTGGAAAAGCGACTTTACACTCACACACGCACACACTCACACACACACACACACACACACACACACACGCACACACACACACACACGCACACACCTACACATAAACATACACTCACATGCACACACATGCGCGCGCACACACACAAACATACACTCACATGCACACCCATGAACAAAACAAGCATACGTTCACACAAGCACACACACACACACACACACACACACACACACTTAAACAAACATATGGAACTGATGATAAATATGATTCTGCCCCTGAAAAGACTACTGACTCAGTAAAACCCCACCATCCCATATTGTACAAATATAAATACGTGGTAACACTATGAATATTTCTTTACCCCAAACTCCAGCGAGGAAGATCATTTATGCAACAATTTTGTAAAATGATGTGACAAAATAATCATAGACGAGACACATCCGTTACACTCAGCAGTGGTTCTTAGTAAATCAGGACGGATTATCCCACCCAAGACACGCACAATCCACTCCAGATTTTCTTTTCTCCCCAGTGCAGCACCACACCTTTTTAATCAAAAATTTAAAGATGAGATCCCAGTGTTTTGGGCAGCAGTAGTATTTTTATTTCTATGTTCTACATGTCAGTGATATGACTATGTTTCAATGTTATATATGACGCTGTTGCTGATGTATGATGTTGTATGATGTTGTTTCTGTCTTTTTCCCTGTCTGCGCACCAAGAAGACAAATTTCATGTTTTTAAACATGACTAATAAAGTTAGCTCTAACTCTAAAATGATAACCATACTAATTTCAATATCGAGGGAGAGATAATAACTTCAACGTGCGAGGAAAGACTGGCAGACGGACCGAGCGTTTGCCTCAACTTTCAGACAGGTCAGAACCCCCGCTGGGGATCTCTTCAGCAGGGAACAGCCCGTGTGTGATGCAGGTCAAAGCACAATGAGCACAGGTATCAGCGTTCTATTACTTTACAGAACAGCTTCATCATTCCAGCTCCTGAGAGACTGCCATGGTGATAGCACAGGAGCAGTACCACACACGAGAGGTTTTCCTGCCAATAGCACAGGAGCAGTACTGCACACGAGAGGTTGACCTGGCGATAGCACGCTGGCTGATGGGGGTCAAGCACCACTTCTGATTGCACTGCAGTTTGCTAATCAGGCTCCCACACAGATGAGACTGAGGAAGACTCTTCACGCATGACTTTATGAGTGAACTTACAGGCACCGGGGTCACCGGAGAGCGACGAGACAGGGATACTTGCAGACGGAACCCTCCCCATCCCTCGGCAACGCTACGCCAATTTATACCTGACCCTCCGGGCCGACCGGCCACAGGCGGCACTGACCCGGGCCGAGAGTCCATCTCACACTGCGGGGCCCATCCACGCGCTCGACCAGGGCTGTCAAACTAAACTCCCAGGGGGCCGCAGCATCCGCCGGGCTTCCTTTTAATCAGCTGACAGAAAGGTGGGTGGATTGTTTAGCCAATAAATGACTTGCCGAGCCACCGTGGAAATCTTTTATCATCCATTAGCACTGGCACATTTTCAGCATTGATCCACCAGCAGAGCAGACAGGTGTGGCCTGATGTGTCACAGTTTGTGATTGCATTGGACAACGTGACATTCCATCACTCCCATCAGGTCGCTAATACCTACACAGTAATATCTACACAAATCTACACTATCTACAGCTAATATCTACACTAATATCTAACTAATACCTACACCTAATATCTACACGTAATATCTACACATATCACACATAATATCTACATACTAATACCTACACACTAATATCTACACACTAATATCTACACACTAATACCTACACAGTAATATCTACACGCTAATATCTACACACTAATACTTACATGCTAATATCTACATACTAATACCTACACACTAATATCTACATGTTAATATCTACACACTTATACCTACACACTAATATCTACATGTTAATATCTACACACTTATACCTACACACTAATATCTACATGTTAATATCTACACACTTATACCTACACACTAATATCTACACGCTAATATCTACACGCTAATACCTACACGCTAATATCTACACGCTAATATCTACATACTAATACCTACACGCTAATATCTACACACTAATATCTACACGTTAATATCTACACACTAATATCTACATACTAATACCTACACGCTAATATCTACACACTAATACCTACACACTAATACCTACACACTAATATCTACACACTAATATCTACACACTAATATCGACACGCTAATATCTACACACTAATACCTACACGTTAATATCTACACACTAATATCTACACGCTAATATCTACACGCTAATATCTACATACTAATACCTAGACGCTAATACCTACACGCTAATATCTACATACTAATACCTAGACGCTAATACCTACACGCTAATATCTACATGTAGCAACTGCCACTCAATGCCCTACGGGGGCATCATTAGGTCAGGAGACAGAACGGTCATCTGCCAATCAGAGAGCTACCCTGTTTGGTCCCGGGCCTTCTGGGTAAAAAGTGTCAAAGTGTCCTTGAGCCAGCCACCCAAGCCCTAATCGCTCCTGGCCAGCTGATTGGTCGCTTGCATGGCTGCCTTTTCCATTGGTGTGTGTGTGCGAGTGTGAATGAGAGGCTCTGTGTAGATGTAGTTGCTGGAAAAAGCAATATGTAAATGCAGTCCATTAAAAAACTGCCTGCTTAATAAAGAGTCAGCCACCCATATAACACTGTTCATATTTGAACCACACAGTGAAATATGAAGGGAGCACACACAGTGAGCTTGATCGTTTCACACGTTGGAATGACTGTTTCACACTCCTGTCGCATTCCTGGGGTAAAATGCTGACAAGACGGTGTTCCAATTAGCACCAGGAAATAAACTGGAACAGCTGGACGCTTAAATATAGCCCATTCCACACAGAAGGCCTCACGCCAAACAATGCTCAGGGCAATTCAGAGGAAAATAAATCCCTTTAAAAAACGTCAAGTTCAATGCTGACATTGGGCCGCCCAGCACCCTGATATTGGATGGATCTTTACCATAACCAGCAAAGGAGTCATCAAATGCCTAGATATAAATGCCGAGATATACATCTCCATGACACAATCTTACATGTGACTCCTGTGCTGATACCGTGGATGGCTGGCAGAGGTCAAGGGTCAGCGTTTCCTGTGGGCGAGACTTCCTCCCCAGAGCAGGGTAACAATGACACTGTTTCAGGGCCCCGGGGTGGAGCTGGGATGCCCCCTCTGCACTTCACAGGGGGTCAGGGGGGTTTCATTCCGATCGCTTACTCTCACTCCTTACATCACTTCCTCACTCCATAGCTCCACCCAACAGAGGACACAGCAACGAGATATGAGGATGCATTAGGCCAACGGAACATCCTTGCTCTTTCAAGCGTCAGTTTGAAGCCACGTGAATCACAGATGTGGCAGATGTGGAGAGGTGGAACCTCAGGTGGATCATTTGTACGTCCACGTGTTTCCGAAAAATAGACTTCCGCTAAGGATGCACTCGTGTATCCTCACTGAAGCATCCTCCGGGAGCCTCCTCACTCCTCGCTCTACCGAGGAGCCTTTAACGGGTTAGACTGCCCTTCAAGATGGCGGACATCAATCGATTTCCGAGTCCCATGAGGACCGAAGAGATGAGGACGGATAGAACAAGCGACGGGAACAAACCCAGGGACAGACTGGCTCCCATGACCCCCCTCCACCCACAAGCCCATCCCCCCATGTGCCCTTCCTTTCCAAGGCAGTGGGAAGCAGACACTGTCCCTTCTTCATTGGTTTAATGGACAATGCATCCATTGATAATCACATTTAATTAACATTTATTGACAGTGTCTCACGTGATTCATTTTTGTTTATAGTACCCCTCTGTCTTTTCAATTCCAATTTGCTTGACATAATTTAAATAAATAATACTGTTAATAACAGTTAACAGAAAACAATGACAATACTGATCATAAATGACAGCAATAATCAAACAAATAAAATTAGTAATAGTTACTAAAACAAAGAATGTACGAAATAACATTCACAACCCTTTCTCTTCTCCCTCTCCCTCTCCCCCTCTCTCCCTCTTAGATAGGCAAGCAGTCTTCCTTCCATGATAGATTGGCAGAAGGGGAAAACACCGGCCCATCTGTCCCATCAGCAAACTCAGCCACACAAAAAAATCAATTCTTCATATTGCCACAATATTACAACAAATATCACTGAACGTTCGCCTAATAAACACAAAATACGCATAACGCACTTTTCGAGACCAATTTGTGTTAATAATAGAGGCAGACCACATCTTCCAGCTGAACCTTTTATCACCCTCTCTATTTCAGGACCTGCTGATGCCTCTAGTCACCGATGAAGGACACCAAATGTCACTATTGTCTTACACCAGCCTTTCGGTGACCTTCTGCAGAACATACCACATGCATCCCAAATGTCGTTGCACACAAAGCGATAATCAATTCAAACTAAAAAAAAGGGCTCTGAAGGACAACCTTTACTTGGCTTGCCTCAGTCTATTCATGAAAGCTTAAAATTGTAAGGAGGGACTGCTGGGTGGCTCAATCGGTTAAAGCCCCATGCTGGTGCACGCGTCCCCAGATTGAATCAGGAACATGCCAGAGCCGACTGTGGGCGGTACCACCATAGGGTGATGTGCAATTGGCCCCTGTGTCGCCCAGGAAACGGGAGGGTTCAGTCGGATAGGGTTTTGTGTGCATCGCTATTTAGCGCTGGTCGATTGTGCGCTCCTAGGTCGCAGTCAAAGCCGCATATAAAAGGTCTTCCTTTGACTCTACTCTGCCTGAGCTTAGCTGTTGTCTGTGAAAGATGCAGCTGTGGACACCACATATTTTGGAGGAGAACCGTGGGTGTCTACACTCTCCCCAATCAGCAGTGGGGTTTGCAGCATGAATGTGGCTGCGGTTGCAGATGATTGGCCAGTCCAAATTGGGGTGGGAATTGGATTTGCTGAGTCCCAAGTTGGGCACCAAATTTAATATATATTTTCTTGAATTGTAGGGAGAAAGAAGAAACAGTAAAATTCCTGCAAGTAAAAATTCCTTTCAAGTTTATGTAGAATTCTAGGCGGCAAGCTTGTGAACATATTTGGCCTAGCTAGGCAAAATAAGCCATTTATAAATGAAGATTGTATACTGTACCCCAATTGTTTTTAGGCCATTTTTTAACATATAAATGATACAACAAACCTGACAAGCATCCCATGGTTCTGTACAACGCAAAGATATTATACCTGCACTACACTACAGTATACTTGTACTATACAACACTGCTAATACAGTATTGAATAGAATAATAAAGATCAAAGAGCACAGCAGTTGGCTCCTCATGAAGCCAAATAATGATTGAGAACCACAAGTAAATGAGAGGCCCCTGTCATGGAAATACTTATCACAAGGAAAAACGAGCAGGCTCCAAAGAGAAGAACACTAAAACCAAAAAACAGACGTCTGTCATAACTGATATGGAAATTTCACATCATAGTTTGGACAGGCTTTCTTCAATCAAGTTGCATCACTGTAATAATGATACAGGATAAAAAATGGACACTGTTAACAAATGGCAACTTTGATGTTTTCTACAGATTTGCATACTAGGAACAGCATGTTGAGCTGTTTAAACAGGATCAGGACAGCATCCAAACTACAGCCTACAGTCAGTCAGTCTTACACACACATACACACACACACTCGATTCCACAAGCTTGTCCTTTGTGATGTCCCTACAGGGCGTGTGATCTCCAAACCACACCTGTACACCTCAACACCCATAGACCGTAGACCAACACAAACCTGAACACCTACAATACTCTTCGTCCTTCTAGAGAACGCGTCTCGAAACTGACCTTCCAGAAAGGAAAGAGCTTTTTTTTTACAACCGACTCAAAAAGTAAACCTTTCCCTGGCATGCACAGTAAGGAAGCACAGAAGGGGACAGAGATAGTCTAAAAGACCGAGATGGCTCGCCTTTGCACTGTGATCTACGGGTACCTCTCTCTCAGGACCGGGTCAGATGAGGAACTCTGCCGAAGCTCCGGAACGTTCCCGATGCCCTGCGGCTCGGGACGGCTGCAGCTCGCGCTCCTCTCAGCCGCTTCCCCCAGGAACACAGACACACACACAGGGGCGACCGTGTGTGACGCGCCGGCCCTCTGAGTCTCACCTCTACACTCGACTCTGCTGATCCATCGCTCTCCTCCCTCTCTCCCCTCCGCTTCTCCTTCTGGCCCGGCTGCCTGTGCGATAGCAGGGAGTCACAGCTCCCAGATTTAAATGTCGCTGACGCTGGTTCAGACCGTACCACTTCATTCAGAGGCCCGGGGGTGGGATGGACCGCATCACTTTCTGTTTTCTTATTCCCCTTTGAGTTCAGAGTGGGATCAAACTCGCTTTCACTGTGAACGCGTGTATGTGTGCATCTGTGTGAATGTGTTAGTATATATATATGTGCGTCTGTCTCTGCGTGTGTGTCAGTATACGTGAGTGTATGTATCGGACTGTATGCGTGTGTGTTCAGGGGGATGAGTCCTCATTACGAACAGGTTTAATGGTGCGTGTTCACTCCAACTGCTGCCTCGGCCCACAGAACCCCAGAAACGGACACGTCCTGGCAGCTCACTGACTATCAGAAATGGAGGGGCTAACGACAACGGTTTCATCACTTTCATCAAGCAGGGTACTGTCTTTGGACCCCTGACCAAGTTACTTACTGTAAACAAGTTAACATAAATACGCAGATTAAACTGACGTAAATAATATAAGCTATGTATTCAGAATCCCCTGATCTCCTTGTGTCTTATTTGTTTTTTATTATTTATTTATTGTCTAGTGTGTATTATTATTTCATTCTGTTCTGTTAGTGTTGTGTTCGGTGCTGGTGGCGTTTGTATGTTTTCCCTAGTCCGTCCTGCACGCCAGCCACCTGTCACGTTCGATCCAATCAGCTCATCCTTCCTCACCTGCACCATCTTCACTCATTGCTGCATTAGTTGTGACTTTTCTTCCAGACGTGCTCTGATTTCGAGACCTTTCCACCTGTAGTGTTTTGCCTCTGGTTTCGACTTGTTGTTGTTCGACCCATTACTCCGTGATAATTTGCCTTGTATTTTGACCTGCCTGTTTAATCGACCTGCCCGGTCCTTCTGCCTCCTGTACCATTATTTGACCCCAGCTGTATTGATTAAGACTGTTCTGATTCTGTGCCAATAATCATCTTCTACTAATCTGTCCTAGTCCTCCAGACCTGACAATGTAATTCCCTCAGGAGAAAATTGCACACGTGTCACATTAAATAATGATGGAGCATTCTGTATGGTTTTCACTGAGAAAACAATTACATAAAGACTACCACCAAGACTTAACCTTCACAAAAAAACCCCACACTGGGAATTTCCTTAAGGGCATACGCACACCGTGGCTTGAGAATAAAGTAGACCTCTGCATCTGAGGTTTTAAAACAGGCCGAAAACGATCTACTTCTACAGAAGAGAGATTGGCGTTGACTCCGTACATTAGCATGTGAATTCAGCCCTCTGAACTCAACCGTGACGTAACCAACTATGTGATATTTGGACCAATAGCTGAGAGGGGGAGGTCGGAGAACAAGAAAGAACTTTTCGAAAAGTTCTCCTTGGAGGCCGTCGCACACTGCACCGTACGAACACACAACACCACGTCTTTTTGTTTGTCAGTTGTTCTGATTGCTTCGTTTTATATACGAAGTATACTGCCTACTTTACCCGGTGCTACTGGAACGGTATTTATTTAATGTTACCTTGATTATCTGACTCAAAATTGTGTTTTAACCTTTCCTCTGTGCTAAGTTATACATAGATGGAGGAGACTGCTGTCCGCCAGTAGTGTTTCTCTAAACAGGTTGCTATCGAACTTGAAGGGAACTGACATGTTTTTGGCTGGTGTAGCCAATTGCATAAATACAATTGTGTATCTTGCTCGCTTGCCTATACACTAGTGAAAAGTCATCTAATAAAGACACAATAATGACAAAACAGTACAACAATGAGTCCTGCTTGTGCTATCTCAGTAAGTATATCGCACTGGGTTAGCCTTTGTAGCTGAGAGACCAACTTGTTCCCCATGACATCGGCTTTCCATTACATTACATTACATTACAGGCATTTAGCAGATGCTCTTATCCAGAGCGACTTATACAACTTACTTTCCAACAATACAAAACATGATTACACCGTATTATGGAGTTTTACATTATACTGACCCAATTGGATGTTTTGCAACCAAGCACTGTCTCTTTATCCCACTTGCTGACTCCCTGTCAGCACAGTAAACAGACTGTTTTCTTTTGGAAATCTGATAAGGGGCAGACTTCTGTAAACCACCTTGGTAAATGGTAAATGGACTGCATTTATATAGCGCTTTTATCCAAAGCGCTTTACAATTGATGCCTCTCATTCGCCAGAGCAGTTAGGAGTTAGGTGTCTTGCTCAAGGACACTTCGACATGCCCAGGGCGGGGTTTGAACCGGCAACCCTCCGACTGCCAGACAATCGGTCTTACCTCCTGAGCTATGTCACCTTACACCTTCAACGTGGCTGGTTGCATTTGTGCCACTTTTGGCCCACAATACACTTGCCATTGCCATAACCGACATGAGTGTCTAGACATAGCCATAATTGGACCTGAGTTGTCTGCTACATGTGGGTTTGTACTGCCCTTGACCTGTTACTCAACCCCCCATCCAGTGTGGAGGAAAACCACGGTAAAGTTTGTGCCAAAATACGATACCAGTCCAACCTGACATCTCACTTTAACAGAATGAGAAATAACAGGAAATGGAAGGCTATTTTGCAAAGGCAGACTTGGCTTGCAAGCCTGGTAAACTGGTTTAGTACAGAGTCAAAGGAAAACAGAAAATGCCATGTGACGAGTAGGTGTGTAAAGATTCACTGGTAAGAACCGATGCACCGACCCAAGTGTCTTGCAATGATTCCAAAATTACAAACCGGTCCAAATTAAAAGGGAAACCGGTCAAAAAACTATACATTTGTCAAATACCCTGAACCCCATTTTCTTTAGTATGCCACTATGTGCGACCTTTCTTTTTGCGCATTTCCCTAGTGTATGAGATGATGAATGCTGGCTGTTTGTAAATTTTGTGGGCAATCCTGTTCATGTGATTAGCGTAAGGAAACAGCCATGAACAAATACAGATAAGAAAAAAATGATGAACGCCAAAATGTTCTGGAAAACGTTCTTACGCGCAGTTTACAATCGAATGTGATCGTACACGTTTCGTGAAACGTGGAAAGGTTTCCACGGTGGTAAAGAATGCAAGATCTACAGGGAGCTCCCTGGGAGGCACTGTAGTGTAATGGCTAAGGAGTTGGTCTTGTAACCTAAAGGTCGCAGGTTCGACCCCGGTAGTTCGCTGCTGTTGTACCCCTGAGCAAGATACTTAACCTGCATTGCTCCAGTATATATCCAGCTGTGTAATTGGATACAACGTAAGTCGCTTTGGATAAGAGCGTCTGCTAAATGTCTGTAATGTAATGTAATGTAATTTAATGTAATGCAGCTAATGCTCTCCTCATGAAGCCATTACAGGTGTACGGTAGGAACAGCCTGGCGTACTCCCGCGGCTGCTGTTCCAGGGCAGACCGCCATTACACCAGCCTAATCTGTCCGCCAAATCTCCGGGAAGACCCTTTAAAAAGCAATGACGTATTTCACTGAGGCGAGCTCACGATATCGCTCTGAGATGCAGTTATTCCGACGATAAAGAACAGGAGGAAGAACTGAGACGATGGGCCTTTCGGAGAACTGTCAGTTCCACAGGCCCCGGGGGAAATAAAATTCAGCAGTGGAGAGAGAAAAGAGGAAAAGGGGAAAGTGTCAGCTCGGCAGGACTAGCCCAGAATACCATCCCAAAAATGAATGAAACCTATAATCCTAAAAACCGAAAAAAAATTCTGACTGAAGAACGCGAGTCAAACGATGATCACAAAAGGAACAGCAGTGATGCAGAACTCACTCCTGGAACTGAGTCCGAGGAATCAGAGAGGGGGTTGAACACATCGCGTCTGTTTACTGTCTCTCCGCTGAGTGAGAGCTTTAAACAGCGAGGCATCCCACTATACAGAGGAGCCACATATTCTAGAACTCCACATACTCTAAAACTCTGCATGCTCTAAAACTCTGCATGCTCTAAAACTCCACATGCTCTAAAACTCTGCATACTCTAGAACTCCACATACTCTCAAACTCTGCATACTTTCAAACTCTGTATACTCTAAAACTCTGCATACTCTCAAACTCTGCATACTCTAGAACTCCACATACTCTCAAACTCTGCATACTCTCAAACTCTGCATGCTCTAGAACTCCACATACTCTAAAACTCTGTATACTCTCAAACTCCACATACTCTTAAACTCTGTATACTCTCAAACTCCACATACTCTAAAACTCAACATGCTCTAAAGCTCCACATACTCTAAAACTCCACATACTCTCAAACTCCACATACTCTAAAACTTCACATACTCTAAAACTCTGCATACTCTCAAACTCCACGTACTCTAAAACTCCACTTACTCTCAAACTCCACAATCCACATACTCTCAAAATTCACATCCACATACTCTCAAACTCCACATGCTCTAAAACTCCACATACTCTCAAACTCCACATACTCTAAAACTCCACATACTCTAAAACTCTGCATACTCTCAAACTCCACGTACTCTAAAACTCCACTTACTCTCAAACTCCACAATCCACATACTCTCAAAATTCACATCCACATACTCTCAAACACCACAATCCACATACTCTCAAACTCCACATACTCTCAAACTCTACAATCCACATACTTTCAAACTCCACAATCCACATACTCTCAAACTCCACATCCACATACTTTCAAACTCCACAATCCACATACTCTCAAACTCCACATCCACATACTCTCAAACTCCACAATCCACATACTCTCAAACTCCACATCCACATACTCTCAAACTCCACATACCCTCAAACTCCACATCCACATAATCTCAAATCCACATACCCTCAAACTCCATATCCACATATTATCAAACTCCACATACTCTAAAAATCCACATACTCTCAAACTCCATATACTCTAAAACTCCACATACTCTAAAAATCCACATACTCTCAAACTTCACAATCCACATACTCTCAAACTTCACAAGCCACATACTCTCACACTACACAAGCCACATACTCTAAAACTTCACAGTCTACATACTCTAAAACTCCACAAGCCACAGATTCTAAAACTTCACAAACAACCACTACGTTACCTATACCAGAAAGGTGCTGAACAAACAATCAGGCAGCTCAGTCTGGGCACATCAGGGTAACCACCTGGTCCTGCAGCTTCTCCCTTCCCAACATCAGGAGCGTCTGCCCCTTCCTCACCCACAGAGGGAACACAGTTACTCACCCAGGCCCTCATAATCTGGCGTCTGGACTACGGCAACACCGCGCTGGCCGGCCTACCAGCCCTCTGCCACCGCAGCCGGCCTAGAAAGCCTCTGCCCACCTGGTGTGCATCCAGGCCACGTTTCAACACCCTTCACTGAGTCCAGCTGCTGACCTAGTTCCACTCCAGTCACTCACTCACATGCCGAGCTGTGATTGGCTCTGCCCCTCCCAGCCTACAGACAGTGATCACTCTGCACACTCCAACCAGACCTCTCCCCGCTCAGCCTCCTCTCTCCAGCCTGCTGACCCGGCTCTTCCAGCGCCTGTGCAACCCGCTCCTCACACGCCCCTCCTGGGCTGTTCGCTGCCCTGGTCCCCTGATTGGTGGAATGACCTCCCCAATCATTCAGGATGACAGATTCATTTCCTGCTTTCTGCGAATACCTAAAAGACTACACCTCCGTGTTTCTATCAAAAATCAAAAATCCAACCCGCCTTTCCCTTATCTCGCACACAGACCTTGATGCATGTACCATGATGGTGCTTGATTGATCGTAGACTTACCATATATATACAGAGTGTATACGTGCACACACACACACACACACACGCACACGCGCACACACACACACACACACACACACACACACACACACAGAGCCCTCCTAGCTGTGCTGTGGTACAGTCCCATACCAGATTTTACCCAGATAATGTTGTCTTTCATTATCTGTTTTGCACAGTCCATTGGGAGGCAGTCATCTATGACACACCAGCCTGGTTCTGGGCTGGGAGGCAGTCATCTATGACACACCAGCCTGGTCCTGGGCTGGGAGGCAGTCATCTATGACACACGAGGCCTGGTCCTGGGCATACAGTGGCCTCCTGCAGCTCTAACCCTAGTCATCCTCTTAGGACAGAGCATTCAATATTCCTGGGAAGAGGCCTTATTCTACTGAACACCCTGTACATTCAGTGATCCTGGGAACACACCCAGGTCTTCACAGCTGGTGACGGTGCTGTCATATCAGTGTTAACTGCTCTCCACTGGAGCCACGGCTGACCTGGGCATTCCTGGGGACTGGGGTATTTACCGTATGTAAGGGGTATTCCTGGGGTCTGGGGTATTTCCGTGTGTAAGGGGCATTCCTGGGGACTGGGGTATTTACCGTGTGTAAGGGGCATTCCTGGGGAGGGTGCTCCTGTGCACTGGGGTATTACAGTGTGTGAGGGGCATTCCTGGGGAGGGTGCTCCTGTGCACTGGGGTATTACAGTGTGTAAGGGGCATTTCTGGGGAGGGTGCTCCTGTGCACTGGGGTATTACAGTGTGTAAGGGGCATTCCTGGGGAGGGTGCTCCTGTGCACTGGGGTATTACAGTGTGTGAGGGGCATTCCTGGGGAGGGTGCTCCTGTGCATTGGGGTATTACAGTGTGTGAGGGGCATTTCTGGGGAGGGTGCTCCTGTGCACTGGGGTATTACAGTGTGTAAGGGGCATTCCTGGGGACTGGGGTATTACAGTGTGTGAGGGGCATTCCTGGGGAGGGTGCTCCTGTGCACTGGGGTATTACAGTGTGTAAGGGGCATTCCTGGGGAGGGTGCTCCTGTGCACTGGGGTATTACAGTGTGTGAGGGGCATTCCTGGGGAGGGTGCTCCTGTGCACTGGGGTATTACAGTGTGTAAGGGGCATTCCTGGGGAGGGTGCATCTATGACACACCAGCCTGGTCCTGGGCTGGGAGGCAGTCATCTATGACACACGAGGCCTGGTCCTGGGCATACAGTGGCCTCCTGCAGCTCTAACCCTAACCATCCTCTTAGGACAGAGCATTCAATATTCCTGGGAAGAGGCCTTATTCTACTGAACACCCTGAACATTCAGTGATCCTGGGAACACACCCAGGTCTTCACAACTGGTGACGGTGCTGTCATATCAGTGTTAACTGCTCTCCACTGGAGCCGTGGCTGACCTGGGCATTCCTGGGGACTGGGGTATTTACCGTATGTAAGGGGTATTCCTGGGGACTGGGGTATTTCCGTGTGTAAGGGGCATTCCTGGGGACTGGGGTATTTACAGTGTGTAAGGGGCATTCATGGGGACTGGGGTATTACAGTGTGTAAGGGGCATTTCTGGGGAGGGTGCTCCTGTGCACTGGGGTATTACAGTGTGTGAGGGGCATTCCTGGGGAGGGTGCTCCTGGGGACTGGGGTATTTACCGTGTGTAAGGGGTATTCCTGGGGAGGGTGCTCCTGTGCACTGGGGTATTACAGTGTGTAAGGGGCATTCCTGGGGAGGGTGCTCCTGTGCACTGGGGTATTACAGTGTGTGAGGTGGGGGGGGGGGGGCTAACAGGCTGTTTGTGACCTCGCTGTTTCTGAGTGTTTTACTGCTCACTCACACACGCAGTATCAATGCAGTCTCTCTCATGTGATGTGTGTGCATTTGAGCGCATGTCCAAGTGTGCGTTCATGTGTGCGTGTGTGTTATTACAGTTAACAGTAATATTTCTGTTTTATCATTTTTTGCTATTGTCTTTTTAACTGGCATTGCAGTATAATATGAGCTATACATACGGCTCAAAACGCAGCTAATGCTGACATACAAACGGCTATACAGTACTATACGAGCTCTTAAAAAATGCAAGGGAAGATAAGGCAATATCATGCCAAAGTACAATGTACGAGAGAGTATTTCTGCACTTAAACTGAATTTATTGTGCATCTGTTGTTCCATTAAGAGAACACAAAAATATCTAATTATTTATCTAAATTCACAGCATCTCAGATGGGTATACAGTCAAATCTATTATGGCATCTTCCTCTTAAGAAGTGAAAAACAGATTTGACACTATTTTGGCCACAGAAATGAATGATCACCAGCTCAAGGTGGCACTCAACACTGCCAAAGAGGAGGAAGAACACATGGAAATGACTGCTTTGCAAGCAGGCACGGGACGGTCCGATCGTACCCTCCAGCCTCGCCCCACACACAGAGTGATGGCGGGCGCTCTCGCTCCTGGTGAAATGCAATGAAAAGCAAAGAGCCGTAAATACACGCTGTCAATCTGAGGTGGGGATACTGACATGTAAGGCAGCCAATCAGCTGCCCTGACGAGAGAGCAGGCGTCTGGGGCCACATGTGCCTGAGCGTGAGGCCCAGCTGAAGCTCCCAGCACCTGATGAGCTGATTGATGAGCTGTTTATTATTCTGCATACCAGAGGCCTCTCTGGAGCACTTATTACATTAAACACTCATTCTAATGAGCACTGCACACTCAGTGCTGCTGTGAAGGGCCCTTATTCCAGTAAACATACTTAGAAGGGCCCTTATTCCAGTAAACATCCTTAGAAGGGCCCTTATTCCAGTAAACATCCTTAGAAGGGCCCTTATTCCAGTAAACATCCTTAGAAGGGCCCTTATTACATTAAACACTCTGGGTAGGGCCCTTATTCTACTGAACACCATGTACATTCAGTGTTCCTGGGAAGAGGCCTTATTCTACTGAACACCCTGTACATTCAATATTCCTGGGAAGAGGCCTTATTCTACTGAACACCCTGTACATTCAGTGTTCCTGGGAAGAGGCCTTATTCTACTGAACACCCTGTACATTCAATATTCCTGGGAAAAGGCATTATTCTACTGAACACTCAGTACATTCAATATTCCTGGGAAGAGGCCTTATTCTACTGAACACCCTGTACATTCAGTGTTCCTGGGAAGAGCTCTTATTCTACTGAACACCCTGTACATTCAGTGATCCTGGGAACACACCCAGGTCTTCACAGCTGGTGACGGTGCTGTCATATCAGTGTTAACTGCTCTCCACTGGAGCCATGGCTGACCTGGGCATTCCTGGGGACTGGGGTATTTACCGTATGTAAGGGGTATTCCTGGGGACTGGGGTATTCAGTCCCCAGGGGCATTCCTGGGGAGGGTGCTCCTGTGCACTGGGGTATTACAGTGTGTAAGGGGCATTCCTGGGGAGGGTGCTCCTGTGCACTGGGGTATTACAGTGTGTGAGGGGCATTCCTGGGGAGGGTGCTCCTGTGCACTGGGGTATTACAGTGTGTAAGGGGCATTCCTGGGGAGGGTTCTCCTGTGCACTGGGGTATTACAGTGTGTAAGGGGCATTTCTGGGGAAGGTGCTCCTGTGCACTGGGGTATTACAGTGTGTGAGGGGCATTTCTGGGGAGGGTGCTCCTGTGCACTGGGGTATTACAGTGTGTGAGGGGCATTCCTGGGGAGGGTGCTCCTGTGCACTGGGGTATTACAGTGTGTAAGGGGCATTCCTGGGGAGGGTGCTCCTGTGCACTGGGGTATTACAGTGTGTAAGGGGCATTCCTGGGGAGGGTGCTCCTGTGCACTGGGGTATTACAGTGTGTAAGGGGCATTCCTGGGGAGGGTGCTCCTGTGCACTGGGGTATTACAGTGTGTAATGGGCATTCCTGGGGAGGGTGCTCCTGTGCACTGGGGTATTACAGTGTGTGAGGGGCATTCCTGGGGAGGGTGCTCCTGTGCACTGGGGTATTACAGTGTGTGAGGGGCATTCCTGGGGAGGGTGCTCCTGTGCACTGGGGTATTACAGTGTGTGAGGTGGGCGAGGGCTTACGGTGTGACTGTTTTCTGAGTGTTTTACTGCTCACTCAACAGCAGTATCATGCGCACTCTCTCTGTGATGTGTGATTTGGCGCATGTTACAGTGTAGCTTCATGTGTGCGTGTGTGTTATTACATTTACAGTAATATTTGCTGTTTCTGATGTTTTTGCTATTCTTTAACTGCATTGCAGTATAATATGAGCCTATCTTATGGTAAGATGCTGCATAATGGCTATACGTCCAATGGCTTATAGGAATAGGCATGTTGCATTTACATTTAACGAAGTATTTCTGTTTACATTTTTGCTATTGTCTTTTAAGACAAAATATCTATTATTAGCTCAAGATCTCAGATGGGTATACAGTCAAATCTATAATGGCATCTTCCTCTTAAGAAGTGAAAAACAGATTTGACACTATTTTGGCCACAGAAATGAATGAATTTTCACCAGCTCAAGGTGGCACTCAACACTGCCAAAGAGGAGCAAGAACACATGGAAATGACTGCTTTGCAAGCAGGCACGGGACGGTCCGATCGTACCCTCCAGCCTCGCCCCACACACAGAGTGATGGCGGGCGCTCTCGCTCCTGGTGAAATGCAATGAAAAGCAAAGAGCCATAAATACACGCTGTCAATCTGAGGTGAGGATACTGACATGTAAGGCAGCCAATCAGCTGCCCTGACGAGAGAGCAGGGGGAGGGGCACAGACCACAGATGGAAAAATTACAATGATTTCACGTAGTTTACAGCAGGGGGCGCTGATAGCTAACAGGTCACTAGAGACAAACCCATCTGGAGACCAGAGGGCTACTTTAACCTGCACAGACAGTCCCACAAGAGACCTCCAAAATCCCCTTCGCCAATTTCATCTGTCCTTTCCACAATACCACACATCTGTACTTAAAATGAAAGCCCAGAATTTTCCACCTACGAAACGCTCTGAGAAGCTTTCCCATCACTCTCCTTCTTCACAAACAGGGCATCCCAGCACAAACCTCCCGGCTCAAGTCGACAGGAAGCTCCCTCCAGTTTGTTAAAAGGGAACTACGACTTCCGAACGGAACAACGCCCCCTGAACAGATTCAAAAATGAAAGGGCGGCGTGTACGCTTGGACATTCAAATCTCTCAGTAACAGTCACACGTCACACAGGACACAGAGGACCTAAAACCCACATTTCTGTGAAACCTATGGAAGCACACACACACACACGGCAGGTACACACCCTGTGGTGTTAGATGTGAAGAGCAGACTGCAGTAAACTCTTATTTTTTGTCCTAACGCTGAAAGATGAGGTGCCTACCGCCTGGCTGTTGGAAGCAGTCTTTCCTCAGGTCTTGGTCACGGGAGGCTCAGCGGCACACTGAGGGGGAAAAGAGCGCCGCTGCTGACATAGCGTCGGGGTGGGGTCGAAGGTCACAGGGGACCCTCCTTCAGAATCTCACACCGCAGCGCAGCCAACGGGGAGGCGAAGGGCACGCCCAGGCGCGCAGTCACGGAGACGCGGGGGTTAAAGGTCGAGCGTAAATGGCTTATTGGCCGAGGTTGTGAAGGTGGAGGTGGGGGAGGATAATCAATATCCTGGACAGAGGTGCTATTAAGCTGTAATCAGGGAAAAACACCCCATTTGGACACATGGAGCATACAGGGAACGGCCGCAATTAATGAGTAACTTTTATTTTACACACAGGGCCCTTACTGCCACAGAGGAGACCACAAAAAGCAGGAAGCAAGAGTTAAATCCTGAAGATTTCAATACTTTTATTGTGTAATCACTGCAATAAATTATATATCAACTGTATTTCCAGTCTTAAACCTTCATATAATGACCCTCAGGCGTGTCAGAGTCCTGGAGGGTTGCAGTGTCTGCTGGTACAACTCCAGTCCTGGAGGGTTGCAGTGTCTGCAGGTTTAACTCCAGTCCTGGAGGGCCGCAGTGCCTGCAGGTTCAGCAGAATGGTCTGGGCCACAGCTGTTGGTCACAGTGTTCAGGAAGAAATATCTGAGAAAAGTACATTACTTAACACTGACACAGACATTAAAATGACCGTAACCCTAAACAGGCATTAACCTTTCAGCGGTGAGTTTTGGTGGAAACTGCAGTTGTGACAGCCATTTCTCCTCCATCATACTTACAGAAAGTTCTAGAGTTCAGCCAATGTCTGGTGGATATTAGGGCAGCGTGTATTCAGGGTAGCAACCAACTCTTCAATGGTTGTTATGCACCTACCCAGGGGTCTACTGTATTAGCATATGTTATCATTTGTAGCATATTATTTGGCAGTAAATCACAATCAGACCTGGGTAATCTTAAGAGTAAAGACAATACAATTAAATACTCTGGGCACTGCTGATTTACTACTACATGAATCCAACGTATGTAAGCAGGGTCTGATAACAACACTGTGCAAACAGGAGAACAGCATTATGGGTAAACAGGAGTGACATCCTAATCTCCTTTGTCACCCCGGCTGCTGTCCAATCGCACACCTGTCAGTCAATTTCCAAGCCCCACCCCCCCTCCATCCAGTAGCCAATCAGCACAGTGCAGAGGCTAAAATAGAGGCACCAAACTACTCGATGATTGGCCGGCGTCTAACTGAAGCCTTCTACACATCAACAAAAATGGTCCCATGGCTAGCCAGGAACGAAGGTTCTTGGACAGTATACATCATGTTTCCGTGCTGTGGACACAAGTCAAATGCTTCCCTGGTGGCAAAGCAACTTTTAGGATCTAATTTTCACAATCGCGGGTAAACAAAAAATGATCCCGTCCACACTTAGCAGATGTGATGTTCATAGCAGTGAACGCATACTGTGGGTTACAGTTCTTTTCAAGCTCAATCTGTAGAAAAGTTATGAATGAAAATGTGAACCAACCAAGGGCTCAGGACCGCATATCTTTTCAGCGCAGTATGTAGGCTCTGAAAATGAGCTCTGATTGGTCACATTTGGCCTTTGTATTTGGTGGGGAACGTTAGTGGTGCTGCCTGTGTGCTAAAGCTCCAGTGATAACTCCACACAGAAGCACAAAATGCTTATTCAGCTTCACCCTTCTGCTCTCTGAATGCTTCACTGATTAAAGCCTTCCTGCCAAAAGTCAATCAAGGCCCTTTGTGTGTGACACAGCTTATGACTGGATCTCAGCAGGCCCAGCTTTTTTATTTAAACACACACACACACACACACGCTCATGCACACACACGCATAAACACACACGCATGTACACACACACACACACACACACACACACACACACTCATGCACACACAAGCATGTACACACGCATGCACACACACACACACAATCCATTTGCACAGCTGTATATTTACTGAAGCAGTTCAGTTTGAGTGCCCTGCTCAAAGGACCAATTACAGCACACCATCTGGGATTTGAACCTGCAGCCTCAGAAATGCAGACCCAGGTTAGACTGCTAAAAACATACGCTATGAGAGAGAGAGAGAGCGAGAGAGAGAGAGAGAGGGAGAGAGAGAGGTGGAAATGAGAGCCCACACAGTCCATACAATTCATCTCACAATATGGACAACTGCTGGTAATTGATGTCCAGGAAAGACTGCGGGCCCACCATGGCTCACTCACTCGCTGGAAGAGAGAGAGAGAGAGAGAGAGAGAGAGAGAGGGGGGGGGGAGAGTAGAGGGAGAGAGAGAGAGAGAGAGAGAGAGGGAGAGAGAGAGAAAGAGAAAGAGAAAGAGAGAGAGAGACATGCAGGCATGCACAGATCTGCACTGCAGTTCTCTGCGCAGCGCCCGGGCCTGCGTGGGTGTGATATATTACGCAATCTGACGCGCGTTTCCTGAGCCAGTTCAGGTGACCAAGCGGCGGAGGGGACGGGAGTGACTAACGGCTCCTCCCGCGAAACGCGCCGATGCCGAGGGAGCCGCGGTAACGCGCGGGTTCGACGCGGGTTTGGCGGTACACCCCCCCAGGCACGGTCAAACGGGAAAGGGGAGAAGGAGGAGGGGAGCGTGCTCTGGGGTGATTCATTATTCTCGCAGCGCAACCTGCGTCTGAGCTGGTGTCTAACAGGCAGCTGTGGCTCTCGCACAGTGGCCGAGGTCCCAGAATACGAGGAGAAGACCCAGGAAGTTCAATACACTGCGTGGCCAGAAGTATGTGCACACCTGACATCCAAAATCTCATCCAAAATTATGGGCATTGTAATATAGAGTTGGTCCACCCTTTGCTGCTATAACAACCTCCACTCTTCTGGGAAGGCTTTATGCTGAATGTTGGAGCATTGCTGCAGGGATTTGCTTCCATTCAGCCTGAAGAGCATTAGTGAAGAACTTTCTAGAAACAGGAGTACGGATGGTCCTCTGCCGTTGTGGGCGGCTGCATCCGAGCTGCAAGCCCCTGAGTTCTTCAGTTATTTTTAAAACATCAAGTAGTGAGTGACATCACCATGCCAGGCAAAAGAGCTGAAACAGCCAGGCTCCAAACAACTTCACAATCACAACATGTCACATTCTTCCCTTGCCATTTGGACAAGAAATTACTATACACACAAGAAATATTACACATATTTTAAAAGAGAGCATTGTTGTTGATACTGTCATTGATCATAACATGGGACGCATGCCCAGTGGATATATCAAATGTGTCCTGCATTCTTTAATACCATGAAATCACTTTAGTTCAGGAATTTATTGGGGGAAGGGGGGCGGATGACTGAAATGTCTCTCTAGTGGTATCTCTCACAGCCAGCTAATTTCCTCCCTTATCTCTAAGCCATAATCCAGCAGTAAGTCCTACGTTATGACAGCTCATCTCCAGAGAACAGGATCAGTTTCACAATCAAGGGCTGCTCTGAGCAATATCTGCAACCTTTAGGCTGTTTTTTTCCATCTTTGGCATCGTGGCATAAATCGTACATTATTGAAAATCGATTAATTATTTCAATATCAGATACATCCATAGAGTATGGAACTGCATTAAGTGTGTGTGGCAAGATAGATTTCTGGATTTAATTACAGGAGTTTTTCACAATTACAATTTATTTCAGTCTGCCGGAAACTAAATGTTTTTTTTCTTTTCTAGGACATGCTTCAATTATTCATCTAAATGTGCTTGAATGCCATATACGGACTTTAACAAGAGGAAAAAGACGGATACGCATGAATCTTTCAGCAGTGTTCCTGGCTTAATGAATCCACCCAACCAAAGCCGTGCTCTTTCATGTAGCCAGGTCCTAAATCTCTGTTTGTGTCAAAACAGACAGACGTTTAATTCAACACCAAGCAAAATTCCACAAGACAATTACTCACAAGGCTTCAGAGCATCTTTAGAGGAAACAAGTTATTAAAATATAAGTTAAATAAGTTATTTAAATAAAGGAAATGAACAAATGCATGTATACAGTCAACTATCCACCCCATTCATGTTTTTGCCTTTGAAAATCACGAAGCTGTTCAGAGCTTTACTTGCTTTGACCCACTGCTATCCATTGCCACTAAAAACACAAAGCCACACATGCTCCCCCACGCACATCACAAAGGCGTGCAGATCAATATGAAGGCCAAGAAAGCTTGAGGAGCCTTTGAGATGGAATATGGCTCTGGTTATGTGTACGGCAGTGGTAACCAACCCTGTTGCTGGAGATCTACCATCCTGTAGGTTTTCACTCCAACCCTAACTAAGCACTCCTCATTCAACAGCGAAAGGTCTCACTGAGCTGCTAATTAGTAGAATCAGCCATGCCAAATTAGGGTTGAAATTAAAACCTTCAGGGCAGTAGATCTCCAGGAACAGGGTTGGTTACCACTAGTGTATGGGAAGCAGAAATGTATCACTGTGGTGGGCGTGGTGGGTAGATAGATCCTGTGGCCCGCAGAAAACGCGTTCACTTGCGTAGGTGGTGTGGGAAGGTTTGGGAGGCTGCTGGTCGACCCAGCCCCCATCTTAGACTGAAGCCAGAGGTGAAAGGCCTGTGCTTCGATAAGATGAACTGTAATCACACCGCTCAGAGCATCTCTGTGCAACAGTAATCTCCAATCACCCACACTCCTGTATCACACTAACCACTGTACACCACTAATCCCCTCCTGTATTACACTAACCCCTGCACACCATTAATCCCCTCCTGTACTACACTAACTGCTGTACACCACTAATCCCCTCCTGTACTACACTAACCCCTGCACACCACTAATCCCCTCCTGTATTACACTAACCCCTGCACACCACTAATCCCCTCCTGTACCACACTAACCGCTGTACACCACTAATCCCCTCCTGTACTACACTAACCCCTGTACACCACTAATCCCCTCCAGTACCACACTAACCGCTGTACACCACTAATCCCCTCCTGTACCTTTAATATTCACATGTACCTGACAGACTAGACCAGATTTATCAGTAATACTATGTTAATTTTGTTTGATTTCATATTTATGCTGCTTAAAGTATGTGTGGATTCAGCCACATGTACAAAGAATAAAAGTGAGGAAGGTGATCAAAACCAAAAAACAAGAGGAAGCCCCACTGAAACACATTCACAAATACATTCAAAAACACATTCCCAAGCACATTCCCAAACACATTCCCAAGCACATTCCCAAATACATTCCCAAACACATCCCCAAACACATTCCCAAGCACATTCCCAAACACATCCCCAAACATATTTCCAAATACATTCCCAAACACATTCCAAAACACATTCACAAATACATTTCCAAATACATCCCCAAACACATTCCCAAATACATTCCAAAACACATTCCCAAATACATTCCCGAACACATTTGCAAATACATTCCCAAATTCACGAACACATTCACAAACACATTCCAAAGCAAATTCCCAAATACATTCCCAAACAAATTCACAAATACATTCCCAAACAAATTCACAAACACATTCCCAAGCAAATTCCCAAATAAATTCACAAACACATTCACAAATAAATTCTCAAATACATTCACAAACATATTCCAAAATACATTAATAAACACATTCACAAACACATTCACTGATGCTGAGTAACTTCTGTGCAGCAGCTGCTTCACTCTGCATCTCTGCTGAATGGATTCTGAGCTTTCCTCTTTTCCCCAGCCTCTTACCCACAGTACTGCACCAGTATGTGCACCCTCCACCCCCCTCCCCCCGTCTCTCTACGCAGTGTGCACTGCCTTGCCCCCCCCCCCCCCAGCCCGCCACCCCAACTCACCAGGGCTGGCATTAATCTGCAGGCTGCCCCTCTTCCGGAACGGCGATTTAGCCTGGGGCTTGCCGGAACCCGGGTTTGTGGACATTTTCCTGTCTGCGTTCCTGTGCCATCCACAGGAGCGGGAGAGAGAGGGAGAACAGCTGATGGCTCTGCAGGAGGAGGAGGAGGGGATGTGTAGAGGAGGAGAGGCGCTTCTGATGATGCTGAAGATGCTGGGTGCGGGGGGGCTTTTATTGCGGAAGGGGGAGGGCCGGTTCTGGCCAGCAGGAAATCCTCCGGCAAAGCCCCTGCCCTCCTGGCTCCGCCTTCCCGCTAGCCCCGGATCCAGCAGCGGCGGCGACGTTGGTGAGGAGGGGGAGCGGCGGAACAAAACTCGGCTTTTCCAGATCTTGCTTGGCCCCAGTTGGCTCGGTGGAACCAGAAAACGCATGGTCAGTCGCGCGTGGCCAATCCGGGCGAGCGCGGTCACGGAGGCGACGGGCATGACCGCGTGGTCGGAGGAGTAATGGGAAGATGAGCGAGTTAAAAGCAGCTGGACCCCGGATAGACAAACACCAAACTACGAAAAGAGGGAAGAAGTGAAAGAAAAGTAAAATAAAATGTGAAAACATGGAAGAAAATCCCCCACGTGACCACAGCGGACGACTGGAAGGATAACATATAGAAAAAAAAGAATTATCAAAAAAAGAAAACGAAATTATTTTAAGGGAAACGAGAGAGTACTAGGCTGCGCGCACGGAGCGGTTGTTAGAACTGGAATTGTATGTCCCTCGACAGGGAAGGTGGATGGACAAGCGAGACTTGATTTCATTCCCCATGCCTGGCATTCCAGAATTATAAATAACGTGCCATGGCGTGTGAACCTGGGGCAAACGGACCTGCCAGCCGACCTACTTAACCCTCAACAGATGCCAAAAGTCACCCTGACAATTGTCGCTCTCCCTCTGTACCGCTCACACACCTGCCTTTGTGTCATCCCATATCGTGCGTTCTGACGCCGCGACCGGTATGACTAGGTAATTGAAACGAGTATAAAAACTGCAAATCCCTCTGAAACTCCAAATGACACTTTTGCGAAGCCAAAAGCATTAGCGCCCACTAGCCTGCTGCCGAAAAGAAACAGCGGCATGATTAGGGGGCTGTCCCGAGACGGGATTTGGAGGCACAATGCAAAACAAGAAAACATTCGGGGGTTACGTAATAATTGTATGTGGTCCGGGCTGGCTGCGTTTCTTCCATTACGATCTTTTCTTACACGCTCAGCGGTGCGTACGACCCCCCGAGCAAGTCGCCAAAAATCCGCTGCGAAATTGGGTTACGTAACCCCAGCGGTGTGCTTACTGTGCGGAGCAGAGCTACTGACCTCAGCCTGTCTGCTTTAAGGGGAGGGGCTGTGCCCGTGGAAAAATATGCGTCCCATTATGTTGGGTGAAAGGAGACAGAGCATCAAACCAACAGTGCGTATGAACCCGAGGGCTAGGAGGGGGTGATGTTTACAGTTAGACTGTATTTGAGAGAGCTGAGTTACCGCTTTACTTCGTGTTTTCCTAAGTTCATTATACTTTGCGTCGTCTGTTTAAGGCAAACTGAGTTTATGGAGAACAACATAACTTTCTGAAAAAAATGTTTAAAAAACATCCGACGTGGGAATACCATTTGTTTGCATGAGAACTTTCAATGAAATAACTGACGCGTTTTTCATAATTATGGCATCCTGGAATGCAGGCTAAAATTAATTTTGCATAACAATCATTCCTTTTAGGTTATTGTAGACAGGTGAAGGTTATTCTGGTGATATTTTTTCTAACCCCAGTACGAGGAAGCACTGTTCATGACAGTGTAACCCGGATTATTTCAAAACGGCTCAGACGTGGATAGACCAGTTCTGTGGGACATAGTAACGTCATACTACCGTCACAACTATCAAGTAAGTGGTCAGCCCCTCCCCATTCCTACAGTGCTTTTTGATTGGACGTTACAGCGCTGTCCAGTGAATAACTATAGGCTTTCAAAGACTGTTTGAATCGGAGTCCCAGTAGCGCCCTGGCCTTGTACACTGACAGAGAAAAGCACAGCAAAGTGCGCCCTCTCGTGCTTATTTATGGACATCACAATGCGCACATTCTGGGGTTCGTATGCAGGGATATCTGAATATTACATTCACTTAAAATCATACAAAAGTCACATGCAGCCCAGATTTCAGGGCAAATTTTCAAAATAAATAAATGAATGAACACTTGTTTTGGACCAAAGACAGATGTATTTCATTTTGAACACCTGGCATTGGTTTCCAGCTGGGGCTGGTTTGTGGGGTTGAAAACACATGTCTCTGTTTCTCTGAATTCCAGGGGAATTTTTAGAAAGCCTTTGAGCCCAAAAGAGCCTTAAAATCTGGAAACAGTGGTGGTCCCTCGACTCTTTCTCTCAGCCTGCATTTCCCCGATCTGTCAACCTCTGTGCATTTACCCCACTGTGCATTTACCCCACTGTGCATTTACCCACTGTGGATTTACCCCACCGTGGATTTACTCCTCTGTGCATTTACCCCACTGTGCATTTACCCCACTGTGCATTTACCCACTGTGGATTTACCCCACTGTGGATTTACTCCTCTGTGCATTTATCCCACTGTGCATTTACCCCACTGTGCATTTACCCACTGTGGATTTACCCCACTGTGGATTTATCCCACTGTGCATTTACCCCTCTGTGCATTTACCCCACTGTGGATTTATCCCACTGTGCATTTACCCCTCTGTGCATTTACTCCTCTGTGCATTTACCCCACTGTGCATTTACCCACTGTGGATTTACCCCACTGTGGATTTACTCCTCTGTGGATTTACCCCACTGTGCATTTACCCACTGTGGATTTACCCCACTGTGCATTTACCCACTGTGGATTTACCCCACTGTGGATTTACTCCTCTGTGCATTTACCCCACTGTGGATTTACCCCACTGTGCATTTACTCCTCTGTGCATTTACCCCACTGTGCATTTACCCACTGTGGATTTACCCCACTGTGGATTTACTCCTCTGTGGATTTCTAAGCCCAACCCACCACTGTCTTCAATTATATGGAAATCCCCACACATGCACACACACACACACATACACACACACACACACACACACACACACACGCGCACACATACACACACATGCGCGCGCACACACGCACGCATGCACACACGAAAGCATACATATTAAAGAGACATGGAGAGATAGTGAGAAAACTTTGTTATATATTAAAGAGACATGGAGAGATAGTGAGAAAACTTTGTTGGCTCATGTATGCTGACACTTTAGTTTTAGTACTCCCATTAAAATTTTAGATTGAACAGCCATCAAAGAGCATATGCCATTTTGAGTGTACAAGATATGAAAAATAAAACAAAATTGTAATAAAAACACAGGAAAAGTGCACCGCAAAAAGAAAGCAAAATAGAGACAGAAAGAGAGAAAGAAAGAAAGACAAAAAAGGACCATGATTTTTAGCGTTGCATTTACATCACATGATTTATGTACATTGCACAAGACTTCAACACCCTCACCAACTGGCTGCAAGCGCAGCTACTGTACAACTGCAGATCTGCAGTAGGCGCCCTCTAGTGTGCGCACGATGGCACTGCATGCCAGTGCCACCAGAAATACTATAGGCTCAAGTGTGTCCTTAAAATCAGCAACCAGTTCAGACTCATGAAAGCAGGAGAGTTTGCTGTGCAGCAGCAAAAAGGAGCAAATCCTGCAGTTCTTCAGGATCAAGAATGGGCTGCCCCAGCATAGGCAGTGTCATTTTTTGGGCCACACAGTAGCACCCTCCGACCCATCCAGGGAGGAAGTTGTCACTCACTGGGACCCATGCAGGCCCTCTTGGGGTGTATTTCAGGTCTAGCAGTTAATCTCCTCAGCAGATAAATGGCGCAGGACGGATTCCAGTGTTAAACGGGCCAAGAGGGAGACCAGAGAAGCTGTAAATGAGATTGGCACCGATACAAAAAACAAGATGGCCCAGGAGAGCTTGCTTGGCCCCTCTTGGAAATATGTAAGTGTTTTATTCCCCTGTGAGCCTGCCACTCGCAATTATACCCATCTGCCCGAGAGAGAGAGAGAGAGGCCTGTCCTTAACTCTTTAAAGTGTGAGGTCACAAACATGTGATTAGAATGTTCTTAACAGAACATTCTAATACTGATGTAACAATCGCTACTAGTAATCAAAAGCAATGGAGATGTAGAACACTGACTTTGAATAAATAAAAAAAATGCATTCCAAAAAACCTACTCTTCAAACGGTTGGAGTGTCTGTGCTGGGGTGAGTTTGGGCAGTGCCAGACAGAGCTGGCACTGCTTCAGCTGAAAGGACAAAATGCAGAATCCATTTTAACCACGGAAAACAGGACAGGCTGCCGCGTGTTTCCTCAGCACGTCCAGTGCAGTTCAGAAGTATTTGGACAGCGACACAATTTCTGTTGTTTCGGTACTGTACTCCAGTACACTGGACTTGATACAAAACGATGAATTTGAGGTGAATATGAAGCTCAGACTGTCAACTTCACCTTTAATTTGAGTGTATTTACCTCCATATTGGGTCATCAGGGTAGGAACTGCAGCCTTTTTATATATAGTCCCCCCACTTTAGGGGAGCAAAAGTAATTGGGCAATTGTCCAATAATTGCATCATTAGTTCATGCACAAAAAAAGCTAACAAAAAGTTTCGAGTTGATTTTAGGAGTGGAGTTTGCATTTTGTTGTGGAATTATTTGCAGTTGAGTTGCTGTTGTCTCACAACACGGGGACCAAATCAGTGTCAATGCCAGTCAAGCAGGCCATTATGAGGCTGAAGTAAATGAATCAGAGACATAGTCAAAACATTGGGTGTGTCAAAAACAACAGTTTGGATCATTGTTACGAAGCAAGAATACACTGGTGAGCTGAGAAAGTAACCTAGTAGACCATGGAAGTCCACTGTAGTGGATGACTGAAGAATACTTTCAGTTGTGAAGAAAAACCCTTTTCAATCATCAAATAGATCAAGCACACCCTCCGGGATGTGGACAGATGTTTCAAAGGCTACCACAAAGAGAAGAGTGGGCATTCCAAAGTGCAAAACAACGGGAGAAGGCGTTTAAAAACATGTTTTCGATGACCCAAAATTAATCGAGACCAACTGGACCAAAGGTCAGCAGCCCCAATGAGAACCCCAGGACTGGGTTTGGTGAGCTTGACCTACACCAGGGAAGTATAGTAATCTCTGTCGAAGAACAGCGTAGTATAATCAGGCGTGGCACAGTACACGTGGCACAGAATTAGGCCCAGAGACTGCACATCTGCAGGAGGAGTTTGCTTTCCAAGCAAACATGCCCCAGTTCTGGACCTTACTGCACAGGTGCTCGGAGAAAACAGCCAGTCAGCTGAAGGACAAAGCCACCGTACACAGCAAGAAGCTGGACGGCGAAATGTTTTTTCACACATTTAACACAACTCCTGTATCAAAGGTAGAGGAGGTAGGTGTTCAGCAGCTGCAAATGGAGGTAATCTACACTAATCCGACTGTGATTATCTGAGAAACGATCTCCTTTCATGCGTCACCAGCTCACTGGCAGCCTCCGATTAGCGCGCTAAATGATTAGCATGCCCTTTAAATTAAATGGGACGCTCGTTCTTCAGTAGAGCATCTACTCTTTCACAGCTGCCTATGAAACCCCAGCATGCCAGGATTCAGAGGCTGGCATTAATAAAGAGATGCCACAAGTCTGATATTATTTTTGGTTAACAGCCACATTCTGAAGAGGGAATCCTACGCTTAAAATTTGTACCTTTAGACACAGGCAGCTGCTTCGGTTTGAACCCCTGGCATATCCACCAAACGGGAGCAGACATCTCAAAGATCGCCATGTATGAAGTAGCAGACTGTTTAGAGCGTTTAAAGCAAACTGAGTTTCACCAGATAAAGTGTCACTAAATGTTTACCAGAGACCACAAAGGGATGTGCCATCAACCCACAAGCAAAATGCCCAGCAGAATAAATCATAATTCATGTTCACTGAAGACCCTGTGCAATTCCTTTTAAGAACCCAAATGAATTAAATAAATGTTGAAGAATGAAATGAGTATTCTATTGTTATTTTTCTGTAATTAAAATATTAAAATGGTTCATTTGATTTGGCGGGGTCTTTTTACCACAGCCTGTGTATCAAGGCCTGCTTGGCACACATGTACAGTAGGCTACTCAGGCCATTAGTGTTACCTTTGTCCCCTTTGAGAACTTGAGGCAATGTGCTAAAATCACAAAGACAAAATCTACTTCTAATCCATCATGAGATACTGATCATGCACCTCTCTTTAATTCGCCTTAAATGAATGGGTTATTAGAATTTCACTCCATCCCTGGTTCTTTCACATGTAACTCTAATCTGCTAATCTGGATGGGAATAGTAGGATTGTAACCCAGCATGTATGTAGTATTGAGAAAGAAAACCAAACTCAACAAACAAATGAAAGGAAAACTGGTATCTGTACTGTCCTCAACAAGGATGGAGCCTAGCTACTGAAGAAAGACGTTCTCAGAGTCGATGTGGCCATCCTAGCATTGCCCTCATCAGTGGCCAGCTCCACAGCCTTTCTGGCATTCAACATTATTATTATTATTATTATTATTATCATCAATTTTATTATTAGTGGTATCTGTAGTTTTCTCCACACTGCAGAATGGGGGGAATGATGTCACCCATCTTGGCATGGTTAATGGTTGATGTACTCCCAATCTTTGATAAATGTCTGTATATCCATTGTTTCAGTAGTTTATTACTAAATTAACTTTAAGTGAACTCAAACCCACAAGCTGATCACACTTGCATGTCCCCTCTTGGGACCAACTGAACGCCAAACCTTCCACACAAAATATGCAGCCATTAGCACACCATACACTGTTTTATCCCACGGACCTCCATTTTGGCTATTAAAGGAGAAGCCCCACTCTCCTAAAGGCAGTCAGCTGTTTGATTACATCAGCAGAAGGTGCCAGAACAAAATTTAACAAACTACAAGGAGTGTGTGTGTGTGTGTGTGTGTGTGTGTGCGCGCGCATGTGTGTGTTTGTGTGCGTGTGTGTGCATGCATGTGTGTGTGTGTGTGCGAGAGTGCGTGCGTGGATGTTATGTAATGTGCCCTGTGTGGATGTAATGCAATGTTCTCTGTGTGGATGTAATGTAATATTCCCTGTGTGGATGTAATGCAATGTTCTCTGTGTGGATGTAATGTAATATTCCCTGTGTGGATGTAATGCAATGTTCTCTGTGTGGATGTAATGTAATGTGCCCAGTGTGGATGTAATGCCATGTGCCCTGTGTGGATGTAATGTAATATGGTCTGTGTGGATGTAATGTAATCTAATGTGAGAACACTGAATACAGATTATGTTATTTTTCACATTTGTACCCCTGCCCCAGTTCCGCCTCTCCCCCCACCTCTGACATTAAGAGGAAGTCCCAAAATCCCCAAATGCAGGGATCCAGAGGAACTCCATATCCACCTCCCAAGTCTCACCTAATCAGCATGCCAATCCTTTACACCTGGCAACACATCTTGTTTTTGTTCCAGGCTTCCCTTTCGTCCTTGGTGCTGCGGCTAATTGGATTAGCTAGTTCCGATGGGCTGATTAAAAAAAAAAAAGTTCTCCAATCCCAACAGACACATCAGGTTGATCAGATAGGAATTAAGCTGGAGAGAGAGCTAAGAGAGGGAGAACAGGTCCCCTCAGTCTCCTGCTGGTGTCCATCGTTGTGTGCTCGTCTGTGGGGAGCGACCTCACTTCACCGATTCCTCCCTTCCTCTGTCCCTCTCTGGCTCTGATCTGATCCCCTCGCTCCTCGAGCCTCCGACTCCGGGCTCAGCGCTTCCCTCGATCCGCTGGACTCGCTCCCCACGTCCGTTTCTCTTCGCGAGGAAACCGGAAGGATTCCTCCACTCGAGGACCGCGGGGGTTTTGAAAGGGAGGAAGAGGACGGGCGAGACATGGGCAGCGGAGGAAGTGCCGAGGACAAGAAGTCCAAGGAGCTGGAGAAACAGCTGCAGGAGGACGCGGCCAAGGACTCCAAAACGGTCAAACTGCTGCTGCTGGGTAAGGCTCCAATCAGAGAGACTGCCTGTGTAGGTAACCTTTACAACATACTGTATACAATCTTTAATCCTACATAACCTATATAACCTATACAATGCTTTACACAGTTCTGGAGCAGAAGCACATTGTTTAAGAAACTTTGTAGCTTGACAAGCTTTCCCGAAACCCACCTTTCACAATCATATAGTATTCACAGTTGTCTAATTCACGTTTCATTGTAAACTATTGACATTTTTCATTTGCTAGATCAATTGTAACACATCTCATGGCTCTTGGATTTCTTGGTTTGATTTTATCAGAATGTGGAAATGATTTTGTAGGCTTAACACCTGCAGAAGATAGTTATTTTAGACATGATAATGGTCGTAGCCAAATCCTGAGTGGCATTTGATTAGAAACAGCTGCCAAAAAAAACATTATAGGTTAACGTATGAAAGTGACTAGAAACCTATCCTGACCAATCAGCATAGCCTATTGTGATCAGCGAAGCATTTCGGGTTGCCAGATGTTTTCGAGATGTCCAATTGTGGTCCTGACTGAACAATGTAAAGTCTGGTCCGAGTAATTGATGGAAGTAGTTTAATGAACCCCCAAACCCCCCTCCCCCCCCATTTTGCCACTTTGTTCATGGTAATGCTTCACCCATGTTGTCCAGTTTGGACAAATACTAAATCTGGCAACCCTAGTAGCTTTTCTTCACAGTTCAGAAGCACATCCTTTTGCATCCAGTCACCGAGACTCCTACTTTTGAGACCCAACAAGATAGTGAGTGCACATGTATCATTTTAAAAAGAAATAGTATCATAATCTTGAAATGAAATGAAATGAAAGTCCATGTTTCACGCACAGAGATGAACTACGTACTCTGTTCTGGAAAGCTGTTGACTCTGTTAGACTGATAAAGTGCGTGAAGGACACCTGGTAGCTGAACTTCGGCTGATCTTCGGTTGAGTTGTGAGCAGCAGGGCCGATCCCCTCCAGCCTGGGCCTCTGCTGAAGGGCGTGCCAGCAATCCGCTCTTCACCTCCGACGAACGCAGGGAGCTATCAGAGGATTATGAGAGATGTGGAGGAGGGCACCGGGGAGGGAAGTCAGATCTAAGTTCAGATAATTAAAGATCACGGGTTTGGGAGCTGAGGGAACGGCAAGCCGGCTTGGCACGCTTGCCAAATCAGGGATTTTGTCTTTACCTAAGACACACCTGTTGACAGCATAGGCATCTTTTTTGGTTATAGCCTGCACAAAGTAGCCTCTGAAGCAGGCATATGACCTTGGCCTGCTTGGTTTGCTTGACTCAAACGGGAGAATAGAACAGTCAAATCCATGAAGATCTGGCTTCTGCCTTGCGTGATCTTCATTGGTGATGTCATTGAAATAGCCGTGCTATTGTGTCTTCTCACGTTACATGTCAAGGTGTCACTGCTTTTCAATTTAATTAATTACGAAAACATGAGCAACGGATCTAGTTTATTATAATCTACCGTTTGGTTTTGAGCAAATGTTGAAGAAGATTTCAACATAGAAAATATCAACATGGATTCACTTGGAGTGCATATTTTAAAGGAGGTGCTTCTCTCTGTCATCATAAGTGACAGACAAACATTTTGTCTGTCTCCTTGACTACCCTCTCACGCTTAAGGCGATAGCAGTTTAAGAGATAATGACCTTGGGGTCTGAATAAATTATGGAGCTCAGACAATGTGATGCCAATCCCATTACCCCCGATGCAGAAGCTCAGAGCCGGCACTGAAGGACTTGTTTGACTCCTTTCTCTAAAGAAACTCACAGCTTATAAAACCCTGCCCCTGTAATCCAGCGTTTGGCATCAGATGGACTAATGGCCGACGACAGGTTGGCGGGAATTCCCTGTGAGGAACGGCGTGCCGAAGGAAGAGATGTGAGACAGACAGCGCTGTCCCCCCTGAGGGACATCCTGAAGAGATGTGAGACAGACAGCGCTGTCCCCCCTGAGGGACATCCAGAAGAGATGTGAGACAGACAACGCTGTCCCCCCTGAGGGACATCCAGAAGAGATGTGAGACAGACAGCGCTGTCCCCCCTGAGGGACATCCTGAAGAGAAGAGTGAGGGAGGGGCAGGCGTGTGGCCAAAAAGCGACTTTCCCAGGAGTGCGTGGTGACCCCGCCGCCCGCTGCTCCCCGCCAGTTCACCAGCTCGTATTCGCCTTCATTCGGCTCTACATTCTGCATTACCACACGCTGTGATTCCCCACAGAGCAAGACCCCCAAACAAAGCAGTAAGGAAAAGCCAATGTTCACAATTAGCAGAACATTTCTTTCTTTCATTCTTTCCTTCGTTGATTCTCATACGCTCCTAATGGAATATATATATGCATTGTCTAAGAGTAGGTGACTCAGCAAGAGTGCATGAAAATAAAAATAAATACAAATAATGAAATCATTAAAAAGCAAGCAAGTCATAACTCACTGTGTGAGTTGGCTTTCTTTATTGTCACACTGAACTGTTTAGCTTCAACACCAAAGAAGTTACGTTTGCGTCTAAATTTAATGCTAGTTGAGCTCGACTCAGAGGTTTTGCCGAGTGTTAATATGCCCCTTACATTGGGCTAGAATGTAAGCACAGTCAATGTGGTGGGAGGGGAAAGAAACATTTCTAGTCGCAACTTCAAAGAATGTCACAGTGGCCTGTTTCGAATATGTATGCGCACGTTGTAGTTCACAGGAGAAATAAAGGTACAGGTACAAGGAACAAATTTCCCAAACATACCCTGAAGAGCACAATAATGTTCTTTGGGTAATAATAAGTGCCTTTTGCATTAAAAAAAGTACAAATGACTTTGTACTGATTAAACCGCAGCTAGAGGTACAGTTTTATGCACCTCTAGGCCTGGGTAGGGTACCAGTCCTATGACAGGCATTTGTGCCTTTTGGCAGAGGCGTCACTAGGGGGGTGTGGACCGCACCAGGTGTCACCAACCCTAGTGACGCCCCTGCCTTTTGGGCACTTTTCTGTGTCTTTTTTTCAGAGAGTGAAAAATAAATAAACCCTTGAAACAGACAGGAACAAAAAAAAAAAAAAAAGTAATAATGAAAAATAAGAAGAACTGAGAAAAATGCAGAGTAAACTGAATAGAGAGAAGCAAGCCTCCTAAGGAAGGTTTGCTCTTCTGGTTCAGTGTTATGATAACAATGACCAGCTACAAAAAAACCATGGTAACCGAGGTAAAACCATGGTAACTTCAGTGGCTGTGGAGGAGGGGTAGGGGGGCAGGGCCACCCACATATTCTCACCAATGTCAAAGATGCTGAAGTAAAGAGTGGGTGTGGAACCCATGTCCATATGGTTCAGAACCCTCGCCAAGAGGTCAGCGGGGCACCGCGATTAAGGAACACATCCAATCAAGTACTATCTGATTCATCTTATTAGTACTTCCTGCGTCACAGTGACATTCCTCCCCAGCTGGACTCCGCAAAGACAGCTCGGCACCAACGAAGGAAATGCATGCTATACATTCACAGCAAAGTGGACTCAATATTCACTGGTACTTTATGTGGAGAGACAAAAGACAAAAGAATAATATAATCACTACCAACAAACGGATAACTAAATTGCATTGCTAAAACTGCATTTCTGCTGAGATGTTATACATTTTATTTCAGCATGAACTGGAATTTCAAGATGTTCGCGTGATCACAGACCCAATTTGGATCAAAGCTGCCTACAAATATTCAAATCTACATATATTCAAATAATACAAAGAACTAGATTGTTCCCGTAAAATAAATCATTGTAACTCCTTGTAGGAATCAAAACACCATTTAAAATATGTTATTTTGTTATTTTGTTGCCAATTTGCTGACCACAGAAATGAACAAATATCACAATATGTTTGTATTTTAATATTATCTGACTTTTGCAGCAGAATATTATATGAATATCAATGTAATGCATTTATATCTGCCAATTCAACAGGCTGTTCACTATTACAACTTTAACTGTTGAAAGCAATATTCAATGTAGCCATTTGGAGCTTCAAGCTTTAAGAGCAGAACTGAGCTCAACTAAGCAGTTTTTTTCATTTACCTGCAAATATATGAAGAGGATTCTGGAAAAATTTATAGCAAACAACTAGATTTTGGCAAAATAACTGGTTCCTGGTTTGAGGCATCTTGACCTCGTGCCAAAAAACAACTTCTTATGTATTTAAGAGTGAATGTATTTAATATTATAAAAGCATAATACAAACATCACATTTACATCACATCAAATTAACTCCAGAATCTTTTGTTTTCAATAAGACTGTTAGCTTATATAGGCCTTATGTGAGTGATCCTTTCAACTATGAATAGTCTGACATTGACATGGTAGTGTAGGTACAGTATGGAGGATCATTTACACCCCATTGCAAGTTTTCATAGGTCTTGAGCAGAATTTTTAGCATTTACACTGCATGGAAAACCAACAACAAGCTCATGAACTACAACAAAAATCATGTGGAGCAGAGTGAGACTGGAATTCTGGGTAACGTAGTCCCAAAAATAAGGACGGAAGCTGCCGGAAATAATCTGCGCTCAAAGCACACAAGTGTGTACCTGTTAGGGAGGGTGTGTGACATATTGTGATTATCAGCCCCTGGGAATGACAGGCTCGCGTTCTGTAAGCGAAGGGGCTTTCAGGTTGATCCATGCCCCCCCCCCCCCGCTGAGAGGCACTGCAGGAAATCAGGTCTTATCATTGATCGGCTGAGGAGCTTTCCCGCGGCCTTCTTACGTAAGGCTCCCGCTAATCTCGCTGGGTCGCACGGCGCTAATCCCGTTAACGAATCCCCACCCATCGCCCGCTCTGCGCCGGAGATCTTCTTACCCGGGTCAGAACAGCGCCATAAAAACGCTCACAAAGACAAAAGACGAGCAGGGAAATCGGTGCATCTGTCTGATGCAGGCCAACCTGTCGCAGATGCAAAGATAAACGTGTTCATTCCAATGTGGTCGTCAGGACCGGAGATTTCCTTTTTGTGGGGTTGTTTCGTAGTGTTCTTATTGTTTGGCAAAGGTGGGTTTCAGATACGTTGCCCATGTAGCCTATACACAGCAGAACATCAAGGAGCCCTTCGGCAGAACCTGTTATCTGTGCTGTTTCTGGTCTTCGTCACACCCTCGCTGTCTATAAACAAATAAAAATAAGACGTCATAGTCACAATAGAGGCAGTACTATACCTTCACACATGAATTAAAGCATTGACCGTAGGACTGGAAGGTTCAAATTCGACAGATGTTGCTCCCACAAACCAGCCCTGTAAAATGTCCAGACAGGAGCTATATATAGGAGCAGACAGGGTAATGTATAAACTGCACCATTTGGCCAGGATCAGCGTGTCTATGCCTTGCCATTATCCATTTCAAAATATTGTGTGAAAATGACTGTGTGCAGTAATGTTTTTTTTTTTTTTCACCCGGAATAGTAGTGACTACAGCTGTCCGTTTATGCATTGTTTTTGTTCTGTTTAAGTCGGTGATTGTGGTGTGTGAGAGCGCGCTGGAGTTGCGTTCTTGCTCTGCGCTGAGGCCACAGACAGAGAACTGATTCTGACATTTGTGTGGTTTTGCAGGTGCTGGCGAGTCGGGGAAGAGCACCATTGTAAAGCAGATGAAGTAAGTGCTGCACACTCTTCATCCACAGCAGCATAACCTGGTGTTGCACCGCACACCAGTACAGACAGACACGGACATGCGCATGTGTCTGATAATAACTGCCCGAAGGACAAACAAATGTGAACAGACTCCCGTCCCTCTTCTTTAACATCAACAGCTAACACGCCACTAGGTGGCGCTTCGAACAGGGTTCTGAGCCACTGCCAAATGCATTTTTTTTTAATGTGGCAGAGAGATGCTTCACACAGCAGTCAGGCTTGATCTGGAGCCTTTTTAATGAGCATCTCTTTTTGCAGTCTGGACTTTTTCCCAGCTCATTTCAAAGACAACTCGCGAGATGCAGAGTAATGACATCCCGGATAGCAAGCGACTCCGGGCCAGATCTGCGCCCGTTTTGGCTCAAACTCAGCCGGAATCGGCACAGATCTGACCCAGGGCAGACCTGGGTCAAATGCAACCATACATAATACATACAAATCTTTGTTCTGGATGCAAATACGTTTCTGTGCTCTACTGAGCTTGTCTGGTGTATTGGAGCTTTTCTATGCTCTACTGAGCTTGTCTGATGCATTGGAACATATGAAATGCTCTTAGAAAGTGCTAACCCCTCCTTCTAGTCCCACCGGCAGGTTCAGATAATAACAAGGCCCAAAGTACTGACCGGGGATGTGACTCTTCCTCTTCCTCTGTCCGTGCGTCCGACAGAATTCTTCATCAGGGAGGTTATACGAAAGAAGAGCAACTGGGGTTCAAGTCGATTATTTACGGCAACATCCTGCAGTCTGCGCTGGCCATCGTGAGAGGCATGGAGATGCTGGGCATTGACTTTGGGTCGCCGTCCGCAGTGGTCAGTGGCAAGCCTGGGTCATGCACACTTTGACCCCTGACCTCCCACAGATGTTGCCACTCAGGCCCCTAAACTTTCACACACACACAAAATGAAAACTGCCACAGTTAAAAACAATGATTTCTTTGAATGAACTGCCCTCTAATGTCACAATAGCACATGCTGCGGACTGAAAAAAATTAACAGGAATACACTTACTTAATTGGGATAATTATGATTCAAAAGTTCCATAATTCCATTTGTGAATTGAGCTTCAATTAATTTCCTGAATAGACTGAATTTAAATGGAACTGACCCCAGCTCTAGTATTGACAGGCTGACAGAAGGACCCGCCTTTCCCTCTCCCCTGCCCAGGAGGATGGGCAGAAGCTGCAGAACCTGGCAGACTCCATCGAGGAGGGCACCATGCCCAGCGAGCTGGCAGAGGTCATCAAGCAGCTGTGGAGTGACTCCGGGGTCCAGGCTGCCTTCGAGAGGGCCGCAGAATACCAGCTCAACGACTCCGCCTCCTAGTGAGAAAACCCCGCCCCCCCCGCTGCCATGGAGACGGGCACCAGCGGTAGACCCGCCCCTAGTGTGTTCCTCGGTAGTCTGTGGGTTACAAGGCTCTTTGGAACGCAAACACAATGTCATTTTTGCGTTTCACATCGTAAATTCGCCTAATAGAATAATAAAGAGCCAGAGCGGGCATGAAAGGACGAAACAGATCCTTTCATATTCTGGTTCAAGTATATTATTATATTTAATCTGTCATATAATGTATGATCCTCCCACACCCCTGAATATGAAAAGAGTGTGGGTTTGGGTCTGAGTGAGGACAATGAATGGAAAGAAATCAATGTTGTGTGTGCATGTGGGTAAATATATTGTCTATATTACACCAACACACACACACATAACATTTATAGATATATAACTCACTCTACATAAGGGATGATTATCACAGTTGTAACCACTCCAGCTCCCCTTTCATAAATACTGTGTTATTTTCACTGCTGTAGAACATGCTCTTGCTCGTTGGAGAAAAGGGATGATGTTGCTAGAAAATGTTGTATTGTTTTTAAAAGTGGGTCGTGACTCCGCGTGTCTCTCTCCCAGCTATCTCAGTGAGCTGGATCGCATCACGAAACCGGATTACCTGCCCACTGAACAGGACGTGCTGCGCTCTCGAGTCAAGACCACGGGAATCATCGAGGAGCAGTTCTCCTGCAAAGAGCTGCACTTCAGGTGAGCCCACGCCCCACTGGGGAACCCTGCTGCCTCAGGTGTGTACGAAAGAGTTCACCCTGCTCCTCTGTACGGAGGGTCTAACCTACATCTCAGTACAATGAGTCTAACCTGCCTCTCTATACAAAGAGTTTAAACTGCATCTCTGTACAAAGAATCTAACCTGCTTCTCTATACAATCAGTCTAACCTGCATCTCTATACATAGAGTCTAACCTGTCTCTCTATACAATCAGTCTAACCTGCATCTCTATACAATCAGTCTAACCTGCATCTCTATACAATCAGTCTAACCTGCATCTCCGTACAAAGAGTTTAAACTGCATCTCCGTACAAAGAATCTAACCTGCTTCTCAGTACAGAGTCTAACCTGCATCTCTATACAATCAGTCTAACCTGCATCTCTATACATTCAGTCTAACCTGCATCTCTGTACAAAGAGTTTAAACTGCATCTCCGTGCAGTGAGTTTAAACTGCATCTCTGTACAATCAGTCTAACCTGCATCTCTGTACAATCAGTCTAACCTGCATCTCTATACATTGAGTCTAACCTGCATCTCTATACATTGAGTCTAACCTGCATCTCTATACATCGAGTCTAACCTGCATCTCTGTACAGTGAGTTTAAACTGCATCTCTGCTCTTTACTAAATAATGCAAAATTAAAAATAAAATACCAAAAATTAAACATAGCAATATGATATGCTCAAGGCAAACAAAAAACTATGATTGTACATATTTAAAAAGAAAATTTCTGAAAAGCCTCTTTGAAAATGACTGTTTTTAGCAGTGATTTAAATGTATCCCCAGATGGTTACATTTAGTCTTAATCAATGGGGTAACATATCTGTGATCAAATCAGCATGTGAAGTGTGTGCTATAAATAATAATCCAAATGACACCTCTGAGAGACTGCACTGAGCTTCAGAAACAACCTGGAATCTAACTGGCTAGCAGGCCCCAGAATCTATCACCAGAGAAATTAATCAATCAGTTTTTTTAAAGACTAATACATTGCCTGCATTACACTGTTTCTTTGTACTGATTTTGGCATTTTTATAAATAATACTTTATATCGTAATTTCTGAATTGATACAAAAAATACAGCTTCTTCACAGTAAATTACATTTCAAACATCTATTTCCAATAGATTCCATTTTTGCAAAATGATAATTGTATAATATGTGGAGAAATCAGTGAGATAGAAATTGTCGGTCAATATTGAGGCTGTAATTTGCCATTGAAAATGAATTATCTTCAGCAAATTCAAGGACGCAGCACCATTTTTCCCTGTTGACACACATCTCAACATGGAAGTGCGTCTTTCTTTGCTCTGAATCTCCCAAACGGAACGGGTGCCCCGTGCTTGTATACGGGCTCTTTCCAATGCCTCCGCCGCGCCTGTCTCGAGCAGGATGTTCGATGTGGGTGGCCAGAGGTCCGAGCGTAAGAAGTGGATCCACTGTTTCGAGGGCGTGACCTGCATCATCTTCTGCGGAGCACTGAGCGCATATGACATGGTGCTGGTGGAGGACGACGAAGTCGTGAGTTTCTCCTCGGGAATTAAACCCCTGTACAGAACTTATCCTGGCACCCAGTCTCTCAGCATTACATCAAACGTCAGGCATTTTGTAGACATTACCTACCTCATCTTACACTGAGTTTTTAAAACATACAATCCATTTAAACAGCTGGAGATGCACTAAAGCAATTCAAGTATCTTGCGTAACAGTGCAAACCTGCAACCTCTGAGATCCATGCTCAGTTCCTGACTCATTATGCTACACTGCATCACATTTAGTATTTCTTTAACCTTTCTGAGATGGCTGCTGGGTCTGGAAAGGGTCTTGTGAACTTGTTGGCTTATTGTGACAATAATAGCTTTTTGTATTGAACTTGTATTGTACTGATAAAACTAACTTTTTCTTTTAAGACCAAGGACTGTCCAATTATATTTCTTATTCCAAGAGGCCCTGTTCTCTTCCTCCAAAAAAATAAAAACAGTTATGGCCATTTGGCAAGTCTGTTCCTCAAATACTGCAGCTTGCCATATGTTTTAATGAGCAAAAAAGAGCATTACCACACCCCAGTAGGTACTTAGCGAAGCTCTCTCGTCTTTCTTCTTTACAGAACCGCATGCATGAGAGTCTGCATCTATTCAACAGTATCTGCAACCACAGGTTCTTCGCCACAACCTCAATCGTGCTCTTCCTCAACAAGAAGGACCTCTTTCAGGAGAAGATCAAGAAGGTCCACCTCAGCATCTGCTTCCCCGATTATGATGGTCAGTGGTGACAGGCTTGGTCAGTACCCTTCACAGTGACAGCCTTGGTCAGTGCCCAGTACCGTGACAGCCTTGGTCTGTGCCCTTCACTTTGACAATCTTGGTCAGTGTTCATAATAGTTAGAGTGTGGGTCCACTGCAACAACATCAGGGGTAACAGTGAAAAAGAAAGATGACAGCTTGCCACTGGCCCCCGGGCATTTACAGTTCAGGGGGGTTACATTTCTTCAGACCAAAACCTCAATAAAAGCATTAATAACATAAAAATATCAATGGGCATGAAATATGGCAGATCCTTTAAGGCACAGAGATAACGTGTATGATAATTTAATAATTAATCAATGTGCTGCAAAATAATTATTAGAATGTGACCTTGTAATGTGTCTTTCTTCATACCAGTCCATCATTTTTTTATTTCTTCTCTCTCCCTCTCTCAGGTCCCAACACATATGAAGATGCCAGTAACTACATCAAGAGCCAGTTTGAGGAGCTGAACATGAAGAAGGGGGTGAAGGAGATCTACTCCCATTTGACCTGCGCCACAGACACAGAGAACGTCCAGATAGTGTTCAACGCAGTCACAGATATCATTATCAAAGAAAACCTGAAGGACTGCGGTCTGTTCTAATAAGCTTGAGCAAAAAAAGGTAGTTCTGTAAGTCACATCTAGGCCACTGTCCGATATATATATGAGAGTAACGGTGTAGCTAATAATAATGATATCAGTATCGTACAGCTGTCCAAGTAAGTTAACAACAGGTAACATAATCATATACAGGAGTGTGGGGTCCTTAAGTAGAAAGGGTTTTGTAATTTTTATTAGTAAAAGTAGTAGTTCAAATCTATGAAATAAAACAAAACTTTTCCTGGCAATATTTCAGTGTAGGAAAAGGAGCCTCTCTGAACTATTTTGCTGGTGGATCAAACAAGAGTGATCCTTAGATGAATGTTACTCAGATCTAAAAACCTTGGCTGGATCGTCCGGGTGAGAATGTGCGATGTCCAAAAACCCAAAACACCCAATGGCCTGAGGTTACATCACTGATGATGTGTCTGAGAGCAACAAAGATGTATTATTCATTCATTCAATCTGGCCAGGCCAGCGACTTCCAAGAATAGACTGGATGCCTGCCATAGAGTGGTGACAGTTGGAGAGTCAGCAGACAGCTGGGTACCAGAGGCAGCAAGGGCCAGGCAGCGACCCAAGCTGCTTCCTCTGAAAAGAGGAACCAAAATCGGATACGGAATTGCGTAATGAAGTATACCCCCAGGGGAGCTTGTGGGGAGGAGGGGGGGGTGGGTGTTGAGAACCCCAGCAGGACTGACCTTTGGATAATCACCCATGCAAAAAGTCAACCGACAACAGGCATGGAATGTGTTTGTGACCAGGTTTGTAAGAACCTGCGTGGTCTGAAGAGCCACCAGGCCAAGATGAAATGCTCGGGCAGGGAGCAGCCAGTACAATGCACAGGAGATGGAGAAGGACCCAGGCTCGGAGTCACCCCACAGTGCCCAGAACCCCCACCCACCTCAAGCTCCAAGTCCGAGCACAGTGTCAGGTTATTGGCTTCCAGCCAGCAAGGAAGATCAATTGTGTGCCATCAGATTGAAGATATGGGCAGGATTCGTCAGGCAGCAGCAAAGGAGGATGGTGACAGAAGACTTCAGGTATACATCAACGATCATCCTTGCAGTTGAGAGGTTTGGCAGAGAGGAGAAGCATAGTGCTGGAACCCCCCTGTGTGATGAACCCAAGGGTGGTCACGTTCAGCCAGCTGAGGCAGGAACTGAGGTCGCTAATGCGCTAGCTCAAAGAGGAACAGAAGGGTGCACTGGCAGAGCCCCGAAATATCCTGAGGAAGAAGCTCCTCACGCTCTGCCGAGCAGAATGGCACAGGTGCCGTGGGAGAGAGAGAAACAGGAAGTGGACAGCCTTCAATAAAACAGAGCAGCCACCCGTCTCGTCTGAAAGGGGAGATCGACTAACATCTCAAGAACAATGAGAGATGCAGCTGGGGAACAGGGCTTGGGCCGTCGCAGGGCTTTGATAAACCCACCAGCACCAATTTCAATGGCAAGGATCCCAGCAGGAAGGAGGCCCAGGACAGGTAAGAGCAGCAAGAGCAAGCTTGGGCTGAGTGGTGTACCCTACAAGGTACACAGGTGGTGTCCAAAACTTCTGAAAAGACTGTGTCGGATCTTGAATGATCTGGAGGAGGGGTAGAGCTCATCAGTGGAGATTCACAGAGGGTGTCTGGATTCCAAAGGCAGAGCACTCCAGGAACACCAAGCAGTTTAGGACTCTCTCACTGCTCAGAGTGGAGGGAAAGATACTTTTCAGTGTCATTGCACAACACTTGAAGGAATACCTCCTGAAGAATCGGTACACTGACACCTCAGTGGAGAAGGGCAGGATTCCTCAGGATCCAGGGTGTCTTGAGCACACAGGAGTGGTCACTCAGTTGAACAGGGAAACACGCGAGAGGTGGCTGGACCTCACCAGCGTTTATAAATCCATACCCCACTAGCCTGTAGAAAATGCTTCGACCACCACCACACCCCATGCAAGATCAGAGACCTCATTCTGGATTACTACAGCAATTTCAGTCTGAGAGTTACGTTTGGGGCAATTACATCTGAGTGGCATCGGTTGGAGAAGGGGATCAGATCAATCAAACTGGCAGTACAAGTGTTAATCTAGGTGGCGATAAAAGCAATATGGTCTGAACGCCTCCCTGTGCCACATCTTGTGGTAACTGCCTCTCCTCTCCCTTCCCCTTCTAAAGCACATTAACGCCATAATTCACCTGTGACAGGACCCCATGAGACACAGCAGTGGAATTAAATCAAGTCTGCCCCGTCTATCCCAGGACACGCTCAAATACCGACGTGTTTCTTTGCGTCTTCAGGCACCATCTCTCCTACACTCGATTCACAGCTGAACAATCACCACCTAACTTGCATATCTGCGCCTGTTTTCATTAAGATTCTCAGAGTGGAAGCGCTGGCCGAGGCTCGTGTTCATCCTTAGAGCTCTAAACGGACGATGTTAGAATGCGGAATGTGCTGGGCTTCTGCGGGCGAGGCGAAGAACGCAGGTCTTGTGTTTTACAGCCGCGGCTCTCTGATCTCCACTGACCGGCCCACATCTGGCCTGCATCGGGTTCACCCGAAGCACAGCTGCACCTGGCTAGCATGTGTGCGCTGTGATTCGTCCTCCCTCACAAAACAGGTCTGAAAAGGTTGCCCAGTGTGCACCTACAGAATTCAGAGCTGTGGTGAGCATCAAAATAAATTTAATTTCCATCTCCTGATCGCCAATCTAGATCTTCTTACTCGCTCTCTCGTTTCTAATTTCACAGTTAATATTTATTCAGTTATTTTTTTTTATTATTGCTTTTAAAATGAGACCTTTTTGTTTAATACTGTATATACAGCCCATTTTGGGATTCCAACCTCTTAAGCACAGTTGATTGCGCAAACTATTTTGTGTACTTGCTTTTGTTCTTTTTTTGTGCAAATAATAAATACATAAATAAATAAAGCAAGCATACAAATGTGAGGGCATGCTCCAGTAGTCATTTTCCATTGCTCATTATATTTGTTTTACTATATTTATATTTGAATCTTCCAGTTTTTTTTTTTTGTTTTTTTTTTGTTATGTTGCACTTATTACATCTCCCTCTACCTTTCTGTGCATGTGTACAGAGTGTACACATGGAGTGTAGCACAGTGGGTAGGGAACTAGACTTGTAACCGAAAGGTCGCAGGTTCGATTCCCGGGTAGGACACTGCCGTTGTACCCTTGAGCAAGGTACTTAACCGAAATTGCTTCAGTATATATCCAGCTGTATAAATGGATACAATGTAAAATGCTATGTAAAAGTTGTGTAAGTCGCTCTGGATAAGAGCGTCTGCTAAATGCCTGTAATGTAATGTAATGTAATGTTGATGCTCACTGAATAACTGAGGGAACAGTATAATAACCATACAGAATAGCATCCTCTTCCATGTTCAATAAATCAGGGTTTAACATATGGTAGGACACATGAACAGTTGTTACATTCATGAACAATGCAGGGTGGCAGTTTATATTGAATGTGGGAGTCAGAAGCTGTCTGTTTGCCAGCAGACTGCTGCCAGCCTTTCAATGTTCCCTCACCGATGCCAAGTCTTTTCTGACACTGCGAGTATCACCCTTAGGCTGCTTTTAACTCAGTCTGATCCGTTTATCTTTCTAACTCTTTTAGCAATCTCTGAGCATACTTTTCCTTGTTTTCTTTTTCTCCCTTTCTCTCTTGTTCTCCCTTTCCTTCTTCACCTTAGAAATCGGCTGTGTTTTGGAACGTTGCTGTCGGTTGACACAAAGGAGGATCCCCCCCCCCCTTCTCTGCACTATGACATCACTGCTTCTGAAGAAAAGCCATCGGTCCTTAGTCACCCTTCACCCCGAAGAACAGATGACCTCACCACGTCCTCACACACCGCCACAGGGAAGGGTTCGGCAGGCCGCACTGGGAAACGCATCACTCACTCCGAGGTCCGCACAGCTTCTCTAAACTATCCAGAGAAAAGTGGACAAAGAGTTAATCTCCGTAAGTCAGTGATGAAAAGATTGGGCAACCTCTTGGTCTGGTTTCAGGAAAATGGCTTGCAATAACTACTCCCAGAGACTGCAGTGGGAATTCCCTCTGGACAGGAAAAAACAAACTAATGCAGAATAACCGCTAAATCAAAAGAACATGTTTTATGATGGCACCGTGAAATACTGTGGTATTTTCTCTGAATTATATTTTTTATCTTCGCTAGTCTAGTAAATTTCTCTAATTATACCTTAACTGTAAAACAGCTCTGCAGATATTACCCCATACACGACTGCAACCTAAAGCAGTCATTTATTCACACTGAAAACTTTATTTCATTTGATGTAATCAGGGTGACACAAGCTAACATTTAAATATATAAACACTGCTTTTCCCAGAGGCAAATGCTATAGAGTAATTTATTTTGTAAATAAGAGTAGACATATTCTCTATATGTTAAAGAGAGAAAATGTATCTTCAGATATTTTAAGCATGTAAAACGCTAGACAAATATTTTGATTGATTACTGAGTCTGTAACTGCCCTGGCTTGTAATGTGTAGTGGCTCAGAAATAAAGATATGCATGCAGTCCATGCGTTGTCTGTGTCTGTTCACTATCTGCTTTACAACACTAAAAAATATCATTCACAGCAACAGCATATGATACCCATACTGAGCAAAATGAGAATATACCAAGACACTATTACGTTTCCTCATGATTTACTTAAATTTACCAGTGAGCAGCGACGCAGTGTCGGCTGCTTGGTCTTCACCACCTGACAAAGATAGAATGGTGGAAACGTCAGTACTCACAGGCTAAATAAAATGCTAGGTAACCTAACTATGCTAGTATTCCTTTCTGATTTTGAGTTATTTAATTTGCGAAGTGCGTACGCCTCTCTGACACCACATCGTTAATAAAAGGAGAAATCTGACAAAGCTCCTCGTGTATCTGACTCAAACACATGCTTCTCAACTAACGCAGTTCTCAAAATTACACAGAAATGACGCAGCGGTGTTAAGACAACATTTGGAGAATGCGCATGCGGTAAATGTGGGACAATGAAATTGCAATTGACAGAAAACAAGGAGAGCAACATTAGGAAACATCACTCTGCGGTACAGTGTGCAACTTTCGGTTCATACGTTGAAGCTCGATTCTCAACCAGCCTCATCACTGCCCCTCTCAGCTCCCAAGCCAAACTCACAATCTCAAACTCAAGTCCCCGATGGCTGTGGTGCCTGCTGGTTTTTGTTGCATTTCAGCACTTAATTGGTAATTTCAGTGACCGATTGTCGAAACAAATAGTTTCCAGGGCCTCTCTCAGCAGATGCCTGTGGCTCTCCACGACAGGAGTTTGTCCTGAAGCCCTGCCCTGATTGAGCATAATGGCTACCCTCTGCTCGGAGTCTGACAGCAGGCTAAGCAGCGGCGAGGGGTAGCCGCTTGAGTGTGGAAGGTTCCGGGCCCAGTGTTAAAGAGCTGCGATTTCTGTCCGTATGAATAAAGCACGTTTTAGCATTCTTCATTACCGCTACACCGACGGTTTATGTACAGGGACCTCTCCTTTGAGGAACAGCTCACTGATTACCACAGGCTCTCAGAAAAAGGCCGGATTTTCTCCTCCGTTTCGACTGGCCTCCGTTTCAAAGGTTCCCCTTCCCCCAGAGCTAAATTTGAAGTTGCAAACACAATGAGAAATCTGTTTCTAAGACAACTGCTCAGGATCCCACTACGCACGGAGAATGACTAAGCACATCCATTGTGTATTTAAACCTGACGCTTTCACATTATCATATTCAGGCGGTATGCAAAATCAATTCCTGCAATGTTTTTTGAATGCTTTTTTTTATTTTTTTTTAACAAATATTACTGGAATAACCAGACCTAATCAGTGCTTCTCTCTCAGATATAGGTTCTGGTCAGCCCTTCAAAAGACTGTTTCATGTCCATTTGTTAGAAGTCACAGTTTTCTGTTTGTTATCAGCAAAGTAGCACACACTATTTTCCACAGTGGAAATAAGGATTCTATCTCTCGCTTCGATGCACATTTTACAACCAGCAACATCACTTCACCCTAACGTCATTTCTATGGCAACAGTAGTCAAATCCACCTACACATCTGAACTATAACCAAGTGAACAACATGTTTGTATCATTTTTAAAAGTTACAGGCTTACAAATACAAATATTATGTCCTCCCTGAGATTAAAAATAATTGAAAAAATGCATTTGAAATGATAGCACATTTCCATGGAATAGACAGCATCACACATAGGAACTATTGTATCACATATTATTTTCATTACAGGCTGTATGTAAATATTGATAATAATATGGACCAGGTCTCTCTTTTAAAACATATTTTTGCTGTTTGAACGTACAGCAGTTTTGAATGCTGCAGCGAGGATTGAGCTCGGGCTTCTGATTGTCACCTTCATGAATTCAACCACTGGTGTGGGCTGAGGCCATCCCTGTGTCTAGGCTACGACACGGTCACCTTTCCAACAGCAATGAGAATGTTCTGGAAACATGGGAAACCGGAAGCGCGTGGCACACGAGAGAAGTAACTTTTTTGCTTTTTTCACGATTAAAGGCACAGGAGTTCACAGAAGATCTGAGGTTTCCGCATCCAAACGCGTTTGTTTAAGCGGTTACAACTCATGACCTTGAATCTGGTCACAATTTACTTGCCATTCAAAATTTGAGAATCAATGTTCTGGCAAAGCTTCGAAAATTCATGGAAGTCACAGGTAATCGTTGTTGATGGTAAACAGCTTTAGCACTAGCACTAGAACTCTGGTGCGAGTACCAAGCCATCGTATTGCCTCTCACACTATGTGAGAAAGGGCATATCAAACCCCCAAGCCTACATTCTTAAAATTTCATTCTGATGGTGAAAACGTCCAGGGTGGCATAACTGTGGCCACATCTGCAAAATCATTTAGTGCATTGGTCCTATGGAAGAGCAACGTTGTCATTTTAAACTGGAGGGTTGTCACGGCAACCTGTTACGAGGCCTTCACTTCACTAGCGAACTAGTCTAGCTTCACCCACTACACACATTTGGGATTATCCGTGTGTATCGACTTGTGTGTAACAGTATTAAGAAGACTTCTGACAATATCTCACAGCTGGAAATGGAAGGAGTCCAGTCCCCACGACCACGTGCTTCTGCGCAAGGGATTGGCCATCAAGAGTGAGGCGTTAAAGAAAAGCCAGGGAGAAGAATTTGTCACCACCATTTAATAGTGTAAAGATTAACAATACATCTGTACAAAGTCAAACTGACAGAGAGATCACCAGATCTTTCACAGGAATGTACGGCACTTGGAAGTCGCTGTAGTCGATCACAAAATGGTATTTGGCTATTTGGCAACACTTTTAAAGTTTTACAGGGTGAAGGCATGCGGTTGGGACAGGGGCCAAGGAGAACATAACTGCCCTTCCCAAAAAAAAAACGGTCATTTGGACAAACTAGATCTGTGACTGCCAAGTACATTTTGAACTGAGCCCCACTCAATTAAAACCCATCACTTTCAATTAAAAACAAATTTCTTTCTTTGAAAATTATGCTTAAAATACCAAGCAGTGAATGCCAACCCTGTTTCTGTTCCATGCATACAATTCAGGGTTTTTATTTGAACAGCTTCTCCATAGAAAGTGTTAAACAATCTGACTCAAAGCCACGGCCAAAACGTTAGCGGTTCTTGCTTAACAGTAACAGTGACTCCCACTCCGTGGACAAGCTCCACACATATAAAAATATCGGTTAGTATAAAGTGGTCCCTCAAAGACTCCCTCTCTAGTTTCGGTTAAAAAAAAGGAGGAAAAAAAAAAAGGTGTTCTTTTTTTTTTTTTTTCCAGCCCCAAAACAGGTATCAACACTGGTGGATATGAAAATAATTTTCCGCAGTTTAAAGGGATTGTTCACTCTCTGAAGATTGGATATTATTTCAGTTTTCCTTACATGGTTTCAGCTGGACAGAACGGTTCTCGCGTGTGTCGAAGGTATTATGGATTCAGAGCTTTCCCACGACCTGAATGTTTTACAGTGGCTTGCGAAGGGTCATCGACGGATTTGTGCTTTAAAGCAAACGAAATATGTTTCATGTAACTCCAAACCGGCCTCATCATGCCTCCAGAGGTTTCCACTCTACAGCATACAATTATTTATTTGCTATTTTAATGTTTAAAAATGACATTTAATGTCATCTTCGTTTGGAACCATTTCCTGTGAGGAACTTGTCAGTATCTAAAATATCCTTTTACACATAAACGTAAAAAAAGGCTCGGTCTATTAAAAACATACATGGAAGCTGAAATATTATCCTAAAAAACTCCAGAAAGTGAACCGTCTCTTTAAGACTAAACTACAAACTGCACACTGGTTTCAAAGGTCAAACTATTTCACACTTTCAGCAAACAAGAGCATCAGTAGCAGTGGTTAGAATAAACAAAACCACCCGGGACCATTTCACAATGCATGACCCACAGGTAAATTAGTGTACCGGAAAAACTGCCATTTTTAGACAGAGGGGGGAAAAACGAAATCACTAAAATACTGATGAAAAATCAAAGTAAGCTCCTGTGAACAGCTAAATTAAATTCCTGAAATAAATCTATTCAATATTTACAATGGGCTGAAGATGATGTGATTTTGACAGCAAAAAAAAACAAAAAATGCAAGACTATTCAGAATAAGACTGAAAAACTGGTAAATACTGGTGTGTGGAGTATATAAAATGGCGACTATAGACCAAAAGCGGGTTTTCCCCACTTAGCCCACAGATGCAAAACCAAACATCAGAAACTAAAATCAGCGTTGTAGGTTTTGGTCATTGTGCATAGTAAAGTGGCAATCTCAGGACTGGCTGAACAGCAAACTGGTACGTGGAGGAAAACAGGTTGTATGTTTCTGTTCAGATGTGCTTCTACAATGCTGATGAAAGAGTATTTTCATTTTCTCTCTTTTATCCCCTTTCCAGGTCATATTACCGAACTGCCGAATGCGGCACCGTCCTCCGAGAAATCCAGAAAATACGCTCGAGTGAAATGCCAAAACTTCGCCGAATTTCAGGCAGAGCGCCCCCTGCTGTATGTACAAGGCTCTGCCCGGGTGCGCTTTAGCGTGGGTCGTAACGCGACGTCGTCTTCGTCGGGGAAAATAAAAGATCCGATATTTGGGAATTTGGCGCTGGAGCGCGGGGGGAATCTGCATGCAGTACGGTCACCGTCTCCGCCTCGTCCGAACCCCTCCAAACCCCTCCAAACCCCCCGAGCGATCTCCCACAAACAGCCCCAGTGATGATCATCCAATTAGTCATGCTTCACAGGCACTGCGAGGACACGAGAGAGAGAAAGAGAGAGAGAGAGAGGAGAGGGGGAGGGAGAGAGAGGAGAGAGAGGGGAGAGAGAGAGAGGAGAGAGAGAGAGAGAGGAGAGGGGAGAGGGGAGAGAGAGAGAGAGAGAGAGAGAGGGAGAGAGAGAGAGAGAGAGGAGAGAAAGAGAAAATTGAGCATGAGCCTTCTGTAGGTGCCCCACATGACCATGATTGAGCTCCTAAACTGACCCAGGGCAAACAAGCTCCCCTAGGGGAGTCACTGAACCCAGGCTGAGAGCCTGGCTGTGAGCCCAGAGTCCAGCACTGGACCCTGAGCACATGGGCCTGGAGATCCAGTGCACCAACTGGCTTTCCATATTACACTTACAATATCATCAGCAATAAGGTGTTCATGATGCAAGGTGAGTAATGTGTCCTAACTGTGTGAGGTGCAGCACCTGTGTGAGGTGCAGTCAGTACCTGTGTTAGGTACAGTACCTGTGTGAGGTGCAGTACCTGTGTGAGGTGCAGTACCTGTGTGAGGTGCAGTACCTGTGTTATGAGCAGTACCTGTGTGAGGTGCAGTACCTGTGTTAGGTACAGCACCTGTGTGAGGTGCAGTACCTGTGTGAGGTACAGTACCTGTGTTAGGTACAGTACCTGTGTGAGGTGCAGTACCTGTGTTAGGTGCAGTACCTGTGTGAGGTACAGCACCTGTGTGAGGTGCAGTACCTGTGTGAGGTACAGTACCTGTGTGAAATACAGTACCTGTGTGAGGTGCAGTACCTGTGTTAGGTGCAGTACCTGTGTGAGGTGCAGTACCTGTGTTAGGTGCAGTACCTGTGTGAGGTGCAGTACCTGTGTTAGGTACAGTACCTGTGTGAGGTGCAGTACCTGTGTGAGGTGCAGTACCTGTGTTAGGTACAGTACCTGTGTGAGGTGCAGTACCTGTGTTAGGTGCAGTACCTGTGTGAGGTACAGCACCTGTGTGAGGTGCAGTACCTGTGTGAGGTACAGTACCTGTGTGAAATACAGTACCTGTGTGAGGTGCAGTACCTGTGTTAGGTGCAGTACCTGTGTGAGGTGCAGTACCTGTGTTAGGTACAGTACCTGTGTGAGGTGCAGTACCTGTGTGAGGTGCAGTACCTGTGTTAGGTACAGTACCTGTGTGAGGTGCAGTACCTGTGTTAGGTACAGCACCTGTGTGAGGTGCAGTACATGTGTGAGGTGCAGTACCTGTGTTAGGTACAGTACCTGTGTGAGGTGCAGTACCTGTGTTAGGTACAGTACCTGTGTGAGGTGCAGTACCTGTGTTAGGTACAGTACCTGTGTGAGGTGCAGTACCTGTGTGAGGTACAGTACCTGTGTGAGGTGCAGTCACTGTGTTAGGTACAGTACTTGTGTGAGGTGCAGTACCTGTGTGAGGTGTAGTACCTGTGTGAGGTGCAGTACCTGTGTTAGGTACAGTACCTGTGTGAGGTGCAGTACCTGTGTGAGGTGCAGTACCTGTGTGAGGTACAGTACCTGTGTTAGGTGCAGTACCTGTGTTAGGTGCAGTACCTGTGTGAGGTACAGTACCTGTGTTAGGTGCAGTACCTGTGTGAGGTGCAGTACCTGTGTGAGGTACAGTACCTGTGTGAGGTGCAGTACCTGTGTTAGGTGCAGTACCTGTGTTAGGTGCAGTACCTGTGTGAGGTGCAGTACCTGTGTGAGGTGTCCTACCTGTGTGAGGTGCAGTACCTGTGTGAGGTGCAGTACCTGTGTTAGGTACAGTACCTGTGTGAGGTGCAGTACCTGTGTGAGGTGCAGTACCTGTGTTAGGTGCAGTACCTGTGTGAGGTGCAGTACCTGTGTTAGGTACAGTACCTGTGTGAGGTGCAGTACCTGTGTTAGGTACAGTACCTGTGTTAGGTGCAGTACCTGTGTGAGGTGTCCTACCTGTGTGAGGTGCAGTACCTGTGTGAGGTGCAGTACCTGTGAGAAGCTCAGCGGTCTCAGTACAGCCCACACTCCTTCAGGTTGTTTTTGATGATGACGTCGGTGACGGCGTCAAAGACGAACTGCACGTTCTTGGTGTCGGTGGCGCAGGTGAAGTGCGTGTAGATCTCCTTGGTGTCCTTCCGTCTGTTCAGGTCCTCAAACTGGCACTGGATGTAGGCCGCCGCCTCCTCGTACGTGTTGGACCCTGAGCCAGAACCAACATCAGACCCAGCATTTTCTCACATCAGTTACTCCACAACCCCCCCCCCCCACCACAACAGGGGAGAGGGGGGGAGGGAGATAAGGAGGGAGAGGGAGAGAGGGAGAGAGGGTGGGAGAGGGGGAGGGAGTGAGAGAGATAAGGAGGGAGAGGGAGAGAGGGAGGCAGGAAAGGAGAGGGAGAGGGGGGGCAGGGAGAGAGTGAGAGAGAGAGGGATAGAGGGAGGCAGATAAGGAGAGAGATAAGTAGGGAGAGGGAGGGAGGGAGAAGGGGAGAGGGAGGGAGGGGAGAGAGAGTGGGACAGAATGCATAACAAGACACAGAAGATTCATTCCATCCCCAAAGGCTAAATTAAGACACACATCCCATAATAACTCTCAACCTCCTCATTTCCGCCTCTGGAAATCGCCATGGCAAAGACGCATGCTTATGCACAACACAGCACGCTTTAAATCCTTCAGCTTTTTAATGCGGTAAAAATAAACGATTTCATAAAATTTCGTTCCTCCCATCTGTCTCAGATTAAATCTCATTTTCCTGGTGTGGGAACAGCTAATTAAATATGAGAAACGAGAAAGAACGTTTTAATACTTCTTTGTCCTTTTTAACTGGAGAAGTTGGACAAAGCTGCGAGCACCAGAACGCACATTTATTCCAGCGCTGCTTTTCAGCGTGCTGAAAACACGGCTGTCTAAATTCGCCTCCGCCCTTACGTGAAGTAGCGCACGCACGCGCGTGTGGGAAAAGGCACAGGGGTCACGCGACGGAGGAACTGCCGTAACGACTCTGCTATCCTAATAAACTCCGCCGCAAAGCAGAAACGGACGAGGACGCTTCGTTTCGCGTCGCGCCGCCACGCTGAAATTGGCGAGCGTTCCACTCCCGAGCTGAGCGAATGAGATGCCTCCGCCGCCCTTTCTCGAGAGCACGGCGCGACGCTTCGCTGCTTCCCCGTCTAATTGCCCGAGGCGGGGCGTAAACATTACATAATTACCAAAGCAGATTGCGACGCTGGACCCAGGCGGCCAAATTAACCGTCAGCTGCCTGCGTCCGAAGCGAGCCTCGTAGCGCGGAGAAGCCGCGAAGACCGCCATTCCTCACGGACGATCCACAGGGCAGGCACACTCAGCGCTCTCTCCTCTGACGGTACCCCAAAACTCCACCCGTCCCTCCTCAGCCTCCCTCTTTCTATCTCCATATTCCATTTGGGCTACGCACTGATATCTGCTTTCCTTCAGAATATTAATAGCAGGTGTGTTGCCTAGCTTTACTAATCAGTCTATATTATATTAGCTCTGTTATTAATAAGTCTTCTGTCCCTTCTTGGCCACACGTTTCTTTTCTACTTCCTACTTCCTCTTTACTCCTGAGACTAATAGTGAGTTCTGATTTCTGTAAGTCGCTCTGGGTGAGGATGACTGCTAAGTGATTGTCATGTAACAGTTTCACCTTCAGACACCTTTAATGCAAAAAAACATCTATTTTAAGAAGAACGCCTGAAATAGTGTTACTAACAATGGAAGAAAAAACAATGGAGAGAAAAAAAGTTTTTTTCTTTAGCTATACTTTAGAACTTGGCAACCCATTTCCCCCCTCATGGTTGCAGTATTCTAATTTAAGGTAATGAAAGTAATGCCTCTCATATTAAGCACATTTTAAAAAAACAAGTGTTCCTGTGAGAACCACACAAAGATGAGGCAATTTCTTAAAACAGAGAACTCGGCTACAGTATGAGACAGTGCCAAAATGAAGCTGTTCAACAGGAAGACGCAGAAAGACCACAGGGAAATGACATGGAACATTTTTATTTATACATCGCCTAGTACTGAGGTGTCCAGTAGCCCAATAACTCAAAAAAGCAAGGAAGAAATGTCTGGTCAGACATGCAAAGCTTTTGAAAACAGCATAGCAGGAGAGTCAGGAGAGACATTTCCCACACTTGCTTTTGTCAGAACTCCAGGCCGAATTGAACACGTTCTGCAGAGTTTATTCTACAAATAGTAATTCACTTTATAATGTAAAATAATTAATCAAATCTGTGATTATATATATATATATATACAGTACTGCAGTAATTACAAATGTTACTATCTCGGATCTCAATTCTGTCTTGCTAATAGCAATATGCCTACAAGTCATTCCCAAATAAAGAATTCCCCCTCGTTTTCCACTATCTCCAGCCAATGAGCAGAGAAATTCTCCCCGTGTTCTCCTCCATTTCTCCACCAATCAGCAGCGCGCTCCTCTGCTCTCCGGGAGGGGCCTCACGGAACGGCTGACTGCTGCGTTTTTTAAATTTCGGGCTGATTGTCTAAACCCGCCAGGGCAAACCGAATTGATTTCCTCCGCCTCGCTGAGCTGCTCCACAAATAGAAGCTGGGGCTCGTCGGAGCAGCGGGGAGCAGCTCGGCTTCTAAAGCGCGAGGCACCGGCACAGCGCGGCCCACAATGCATCTGGCTTCAGCGCGGACGACCAGAGCGCGTCCTGACGCCTTTTAAAAACAGGGCAAAGTTACGATGGCATAACTCCACGGGGAAACAGATTCAGCGTTGGAAACGTGGAACATAACGCTTAGCGTTTTTATTTATTTATGCGCAAGTATATTAAAAATATTTAACGGAGGAAATTCTCCAAACTGTAATTGGTCTAATAAAGTCTAGTTAGCTTATACATGTAATTATGTAAATCAGCCCTATTTTATGTTCATAAAAAGAAATCACAGGAGAAATTTTGAGATGTAAGGGCACAGTGCAATTTATTCTTGCTCTCTTAGCCATTACTCAGGGAAATTGGAACTGTTTATTTTAACACCTGCTCTGGTGAACTGTTCTGGTATCCAGTAAACAACCCCTCACTCTCATTTCAGATTAACAAATCACTGGGGAAAATTTTCAGTTCAGCAAACAGCAAGCTCTATATGGCCCAACTGCCTTAAAGGCATACTACGCAGGACGTTTACCTTGAAATTCTAAAATAACCATGCTCAGACATATCTCAGATGGCTGCCTCGGTGTGTTGACCAAAGCAAATTCCTCGTATGTGTAAATGTACTTGGCAATAAATTCGATTCTGATTCTGATTCTGATTCTGATCTATAGTGGTCAATCTCTGTCTTAGTGCATATTTCTCGAATCTGTGCTCCTCTGTCTGTATTTCTTCTTCTAAGATGTGCTCAGGACGTTTCTGGGCGTGTCGCTCTTTTCTGCGTGGGGAGGGGTGGGCGTGGCTACAGAGCTGGGGGGTGGGGTCAGGTTTCAGCGGCGCGTTTGTAGCTGGCTAGCTACCGCAGTGGCGGAGGTGAGAAAGCACGAGCACAGTGAAGCGAAACGACAAACCGCTCGTTCAAAAACCAGAGGCAGCCGTGGAATCGCTTTCCTCGATGCCAACAGCTGTTGAGAAACAGAAGTATAAAAACGGAATAAAACGGACATAACACACAAAAACGGAGGTGAGTGGATGGGTTTGAGGACGGAGAAGACTACTTTGATTGTACACAGGACTACAGCAAGGCTAAAAATCCTGCATAGTATGCCTTTAAGTGCTACAGATAGCCCCAAACTCTGCTAAACGGCTGCTAAGCCCCATCCCCACCTCTGAAGCAATATGTGGGCACACATAGTTCAGTCTGGGTGCGAGCAGGTCACTAAGAGCTATTCTTTCTGGGGGTGAACTTCTTTTAAAAACACCGCACACAAGCCTGCGATTTTCCATGCACCATTCAAAAATGTATGAATGAGAAGAACTGCACAGATGCAAACAAAGTGGATGCATTTTTTTAAATATTAGTTAATAATAATAACTATTAGTTATTATTTTGTCATTACAGAGGGGTATGACGACTTTCAAATGAACATATTTCCCACCTAAAACTTCCTATGATCACAGGTGGCGTATATAGGAGTATACGGTATCGCGACCGGGACACAGTGACAATTTTTGATGCGTCTGAATTATGTTTTTTTTTTTCCTTTCTCCTCAGAATTCAAAGAGCAATCGAAGCGCATCCACGGGGGTCGTATGACGACCTTGGGCTGTCGAGTGAACATCCCCGGCAGATCCACGGGTTTATCAGAGAACGATCTCGCTCGTATTCTTCAAAAAAAACTTGCAGCAGACACCCTCCCTGCTTTTCATCCAGCGGGGATGTTGCGTAACATCCCCCTGAAGACCACTTCAAAAGCATCTGTCTCCGTGAAGTCGAAACCACAGCCATCTGCATGCCAGTACAGTGACAGACACCTTTAATCACAGAGACTCGTTCTCTCAGTGCTGAAGTATGAACATTAACGCAGTTAAAACGCTGCACGAATTCACCACGTATTTTTGAGAATTTGGGAAAATGCCGTAAAAAGTTTATTTCGTTCATTTATTCAGAAGTTGTATGCCTTGCATGCATATGTGATGAAAATTCTATAATGCCCATGTCCTTTACACATTAGTTAATTAGCCTAATAACTTATTCGAGCCAACATTATGAGTGCGTAGCCTGCCAATAAAGCATCCTGATTTTGAAGGTGAATTTGAATTTCACAGCAGTCTGCTGTAGAGGAGTTGCAGAGGTTGCAGGTTTGATTCCCAGGTGGTCTACTGTCAGAATTGATAAAGCACTTAGCCTAAATTCCTTCAGGACATACCCAGCTGTATAAATACTTAGAGTGTGAACTAGAGTGTAAGTTGCTCTGACTAAGGGCATCGCTAAATAAGTGAAACTCCTCACCCGAATACTCCGGGTAGCAGATGGTCAGCGGGCTTCTCTTGATCTTCTCCTCGAACAGGTCCTTCTTGTTGAGGAAGAGGATGATGGAGGTGTCGGTGAACCACTTGTTGTTGCAGATGCTGTCGAACAGCTTCATGCTCTCGTGCATGCGGTTCTGCAAAGAAAAAAAACGCACCGCTCTAGTCCCCGATTGGCTCAGATGTGTCACATGGGCACCAGGACCAGCCAATCACATGTGTATTTGTGTAACTGCCATTTAGCATAAGTTTACGTGATCTCATTAGCTGGGGTGGCCAACCCTGGTCCTCAGGATCCACACGGCTGTATGGTTTATGATTTCAGCTCGTACATTGCATTGATTTCAATTGTCCGAGCGAATGTCTATGAATTCATTATTTAAAGACTCATCACACCACCAATGAGGGAAAAAAAACAAAGCAAAATGATGACTTACAAGTACACTCAACTAACTCTGGCAGGAAATAATGAGCAGAGAATGCCTGACCTTATCAGCAAAGATTCTGTGTGTGAGATAAGTGACTTAACTCTAATTACAAGAACCGGCGTCTGCAAAAGCATAAGCAGAAAGCCTAGTTCGTCCTGCCATTTGCCAAATAAATAGTCCAGTTAGCAAAACGGTTTTAAAAGAAACAGCATGTGAATTTGGCAACTGGCTTGAGAAATGCGAGGTACAATTCAGCAATTTGTGAAATAATATTTTTAATAGTAATCATTGCCACCACTTCTTATGGCCACCTTTAAAGCCTTGGGTTTGTGACTAGCTGCATAGCCGTGTAAAACACTGGAGAACTGTATCTGCAGCCTGTGCAGACCCAAGCAGCCAGGTGAGGCGAGTTAGCGGAGTAGCGCAATAAACTGCAGCGTAACAAGCGAGACCGGCACGCCCGCAGATCTCCAAGGGCGAGCGCAAATAAAGCCGCTACTGCGACACCCCTTAGCGAGGCACTTAGCGGTCCCAGAGGAGCGCGGCGTACCAGCGGCTCTCCGTCGCAGTCATGGGACCGCGGCTAGAGCTGAGCTGCTGCTAATGAGACCGCAGTGACCGGCTAAGGGGGGGGGGGGGGGGTCCCTGCCGAGCTGTAAGGAGACCCACTCCACCTCTGGGCTTGTGCGTACACTGACACAGCCATACGCGCTGTGATTCCCGCATACGTCTATCCCTTACGGTCAGTTCTGATTAACGTTATCAGCTGATAAAAAGGTTAAATAAAGGTCATTAAAAAAAAGGCTGCAATGTCACAGAACACTTTTAAAGGAGATTTAGCACGGCGTGAACCGCCTGGTTTCAGAACGCTTGCTTACGCCTGCCCAGGACCCCGAGATTCAACGCGTCTAATCCACAGCTAACGGCCAGACCGATCCGTTCAGCTAACGCAGGCTCGTCGTCATGGAAACAGTTCATTTAAACCGTCGAACGCGAAACTCGGCCGGTCTCGTCTCCTCGCGGTCCTGATCCGAACGGGGGGGGAGGGGGGGTGGGGAGGGGGGGGCTCTCTCACCATCTCCTCGTCCTCGGCCAGGACCAGGTCGTAGTCGCTGAGCGCCACGCAGAAGATGATGGCGGTCACGCCCTCGAAGCAGTGGATCCACTTCTTCCTCTCCGACCGCTGGCCGCCCACGTCGAACATCCTGCGGAGAGAGGCGGAGAGGCGCTCTGGGTCAGACCGAGCCGCCGCACCCCACTTCACCCCCCCCCCGCGGGGAAAGAGGGGTTAGACCGAGCCACCGCACCCCACTTCAACCCTCCGCGGGGAAAGAGGGCCCAATCCATTTCAGTTCAGTCAGTTCATCAAATTCATTTCAATTCATTAACTGAAAAATTCTCATAGAAACTGGCCATTTTTCCAGTTCATGAACTCCGAAGATTGAGCAGTGAAATATAAGAGGGATTAAAATGTGCGAGCACTCACTTATTGGACAGAAGGGTTTATTACAGTCTGCCAGGAGCACCCAGCTGTAGGGTACGCTAGCAGGGTAACCAAACACACACACACTCACATGTGCACCACAGAACTATGAACACAAACATGTAGTTACCCAGATGCACAAGCACAACACAGAATAACAGAGAACATATTTCAACCACTGCAGGGCTTCATTGGGCAAAACTTCCTGAATTAGTTGACTCCTAGCCCTGCCTGGTTACTCTACTCAGCCCAAAATACAACTAGGGTTGGAAATTCTAATGTTATTCAAACTCTAAGAAAACAAACAAACATTCAAGCGTAAATATTCACGCTTAAAAGCCATCTCAAATGTTCAGGTTAACATTTTTTTCCACAACTTGACTGCGTTTGTGTTTTTGTTCAAATAAAACACACCTATGCTAGTTAACCTTCCCAAATTCTCCCACGTCACTCCTCTGCTGCAATCACTCCACTGGCTATCGGTCGCTGCCAGGATCCGGTTCAAAGCCCTGACCCTTGCCTACACTGCTGCCAACAGGACAGCCCCCATCTACTTGCAGGACATGACTCGATTCTATGTGCCTGCTCGACCACTCCGCTCTGCGGCAGCAGGGCGCCTTGTAACCCCTCCCACCCGCCCAAAGGGATCACAGAGCTTCTCCACCCTAGCTCCCCAGTGGTGGAACGAACTCCCCGTCCCTCTCCGAACCTCCCCCTCACTACCCATCTTCCGCCGTGGCCTGAAGACTCATCTCTTCAGACTAGAAAAATTACCTAGATTAACCACCACCACGCTGCATATTTCACTCTAAATCCCTCCCCCCCTTTTTTCATGGCACTTTTTGGTAATTTGTATCTGTCCTAATACTGTAGCTTATTCTTCTGCCTAGTTGGCTTTGCAGAGGTTAGGTCTGAATAGTGTTCACTGTGTGAACTAAACTGTGTTCTTGGCTAGAAATAGCTGTACAAAATAAGTATTGTACCTTACTGAACCTGTGTTTAGCAGTTGTCTATGACCATGAAATGCACTTTTTGTACGTCGCTTTGGATAAAAGCGTCTGCCAAATAAATGTAATGTAATGTAATGTTATATCTCCGCTTTCATTGGTTAGCTGTCTTGTGGACATAACACACAAAAACAGCCCGAAAGTTGGTCAAATTCTGACACTCAGTTCAAAATTTAAAACTGTAATATATATTTCAATATATTCAACCTGTTTTAGAAGGGAAATTCAAAAGTAGTAGCTTTTACTACATGGCCTTTTAAACACAACCTCCTTGCATTTTAAATCCAAGAAAACTACATAAGAGCTGGTCTTATGATAAGTAGGTTGCAGGTTTGAATCCTGGCACTGGAGTTAGGCGCTTGAGAGAACCCAAACTGCAGGGCGTCGTCCCAGGGTAAATACACACACAGCTCATTATTCACCCGATCCCCGTGAGCCTGACTGATCCTCGCTCACCCTTCATCCAAAAGGCCATGTGAAAAATTCAATTAGAACAGGCAAATGTTGAGGACAAATACTGGCATTAAGGAGAACAAAGACAATGTTTTTCAATCACACGATCTCACTCTCCTGGGGGCAAACATGTTCCAGTCTGCGCCTACACTTTTTGGATTTTAAATTAGTGGAAGTAACAAAAACTATTAAATAAAGACCGAATCGATTAAATTGCAGTTGAATTTAATGTCGAATCGATTAAAATGCAATCAAATTAAATACTGCATCAAATAAAATGCAATTAAAAAGACAATCCCCCCCAAAGTCACATATTATAGCCAATTTGGCAACTTTGCCGGACAGTCCAAACAAGACGTGTCAACCACTCAGACACAGGCTACATTGGTGGGCGGGATAATTTGATTGACACTTGTAGAAGCTGTGAAACGGCCACTGAAGTGGTGCTGAAAGCTGCAGGGATCTGATAAGCGAGGTAGAGAAAGCCCCAGTGGTGGGGACCGGAACTGCACAGCATGAAAACTGATTAACCTGCTTCCGAACAAACAAATAAATGTCAGGGCGATCAGACACAATGATAAAATGATCTGTGAATAATTTTATTTCAACACGGAGGGGTTATTTAATTTGACAGCGTCAACATTTCCATATTAAATTTAACTGCGTTTTATTTGATGCAATATTTAATTTGATTGCAATTTAATCGATTTCAGTGTTTCTTTAATCATTTTTGCCACTTCCTTCCCTCATAGCTTTAACTCATCACCCCCCCCCCCCCCCCATACACACATCAAAACTTTATGCAGTCATTAGGCACTCTGATAAACTCTACTTGTAGGGGTACAGAGACAAATTTTCTCTCAAGATTCTGACATGCTAGATCACTTCTAATCGGCTCAAGTTAATACACTGTTTTCCTTAAGGTGCCGTCTTCCCAGTATCACTGGCACAGTTTTTAATTTGCTGCGACCTGTTAGTATATGCATAGCATTCAGAAAAGTGCTGTATAAACGCAAGGATATTCTATATTCTATTCTATTCTGTTCTATTAGGATTAGCATCTTTCCTCATGTCAAAGACAACCATATGCGCATACACACACACACACACGCACACACACACTCACGCACACACACACACACTCACACACTCTCTCTCACACACACACACACACCCTCTCATACACATACACACACACTAACACACACACACTCACACACCCTCTCACACACACACACATCACTCTACGCTCATTAACACACACAATCCTCTCTCACCACACACTCACGTCTCTCACCAATCACACTCACACTCAACAATCACACCTCATCTCTCATTCAAACACACCCTGCTCACTCACACACACACACACACACACACACACACCTCACACCACTGCACACACTCACACACACTCGCACACACACACACACACACACACACACACACACTCTCACACACCACACACACACACACACACACACACCCTCTCACACACACCTCACACCACACACACACATGCACACACACACACACCACCTCTCACCACACACACACACACACACACACACACACACACCCTCACACACACAAGCACACACACACACACACACACACCCTCACACACACACACACACTCACACACACACACACACTCACACACACACACTCTCACACACACACACACTCACATGCACACACACTCACACTCACACACACACTCACACTCAGCTTTGCTGGTTTGATGACGAGCTACAGGAAGGCACTCCTCCATCTCTCCGGTTTCCGTGTTAATGCGGTTTCTCCACCTTCAGGCTCTTTCAGACGGCCTTTACGCAGGAGTGCCAGCCGGCATCAGCCAAAATCACGTTTGGCTTTTTAAACCGGGACCTTAACCTTCGCTCTGGAGCCAATCGCTCCCTGGGGACTCGCTAACGAGCCCTATAAACTGCCTCTGGTGCAATGTGGAGTCCATTACGGCTCCGAAAACTCACTTAACTCCTCAGCCTTTATCACAGTGCCGCCTCTGTTCTTACTCATATTTTATTCATTCCTGTATTTCTTATATTTATCAATTAATATTTATCCGTTTTGTAAATCCATGTGCCCATCTGTGTAGTAGCATCTTTAACGGCAAAAAAAAACTGCATTGTGCAAATATGTACTGTGCACGGTCTTTTTATGCTACCATTTTGATACGGTTTTTGTTGTTGTTGCTGCTGCAACAGCAAAAATAGCAACTGGAAGAGCAGACAGCAACAGCCCTGTTGTACTGAGTTCTTCCTAATTTTATATATATCTTTTCAATACTTCAGAACCACACCAGCTCTGGAACCAATCACCAGCCATCCAATGTAAATAAAACCGTGGCAGCAGCTGTACACCACGCACTACAGAATAAACCACGATGACGACCGAGGAGATGTGTTGCCGCTTTGCCACAGAACTACCCACAAGGCTTCTGACTACTGACCTTTCCCATAATGCCCTGCTCCCCGGCTTGTTCTCAGCTAATTAACCCGGCCCGGAGTCTAACGAGCCCGCCTCAGGTAATCAGCCGTGGAAACGGAGGTGGAGCGCACGTGACCGAGCGCGGCTCGCCGTGTTCCGCGAAACGTCCGAGAACACGGGAAGCCGTCGCCGCTCCCCTGCCCCCCCCCCACCACCACCACCCCATTCTACAGAACATGGGGGCGGGGGGCAGAATGAAGCAGGCAGATGTGGCTCATTTTTCTCAATTTGTTTCCCGGAAAATGCGGAACGAATGCAGAGCGCCCGAATGGCAGAGCTCACCCCCCCCACCAGCCCCCCCCCGACCCGAACAGCACAGAGCTCCTCCCCCCCCACACAACCTGTCAGCCGCTGCTGTCCGTAGCGGAAGAAGCCAGTCCCGCAGCTCTACGCAATATCTACAATATTTATATGCGTGAGCACATATTCAGGCAAACATTCAGAAGGCAGGAACACAGTGCTTTTGTTTTATGTTGTTCAGGGACCCCTCAAATAGCCACGACCCTTCCTGTGAACTAAAATATGAACACATGCTGCATGTAATCTTCCTTAAATGTCAGTGACACTGGACATTCAAAGGTTACTTTACATTGCATTTTATTTGTTACAAATTATTTGTAATAAATAAACACAAAATTGTCGTGTACAAGTTTGCAGTATTTTTTTTGTAAAGAACATTAAGTAACATAAATATGAATTTCATTACGCTGTTATAAAGGCATTGTTTATGTGCAGATTCACTACTCTACTCACTACTAGGTTTAACGAACCTAAGCCTTTGACCCCCACTGAGCCTGTAATACGCGCACGTACACACACCCGCTTCTTATCCACGCTTCGCAAATACAGGCTAGGTTTTACATTTTGCCTAAGCGTAATTACATCATTTCAAATGTATTTGCCTTCTGGTAATGCTCAACTTGCAAGCACTGCATTTGCACTCCTGAGTTAGCGCGATGCTATCTCTGCACTTCCGACTGACGCGAGTTATGGTCATACTTCACAGCGACGTGATGGTTATCTGCTTTGAGTCTATCTGAAGAAGTTACCGGAATGAAACCCAAAGCAGCTCGGTGTGACAGTGTCATTTCATTCCACGCTAATGATTGGCTCATAAATGGTGCAGCATAATAGCCAGGCTCTTGAAATAAGCCGGTTTAAAATCCACGTTCCTGGTTTTATCCCTGACGCTGATGGTCAGGTGACCAATGTAAGGTCGCAGACAGGGCAGTACCTTCCACTGAGGACACTGAGTTCAGATCCCCTGTAGTTAATTTCATTCTTTAGTGAGAACATCAGTTGCAATTCATTTAGGAGAGGAATGAATGGTCTTCAATATTTTTTCAAATGTAAGCCTAATCTAGATCAATAAATTAAAGGGAAAAAAAGAACACACAACCCCTTGCCCAGATTCATACAAGAAGATTGACACCAATTGCGTGTGTCCCTGTGCGTCTAGTACAAGGATATTAGACAATTTGAGCTGCATGCTAACAGTGTTAGCTCTATCAATGGCTGCAGATGGATGGCACTAGCTTGCTTAACTCCTACCTTATGATTTACTCTAATCCACCTCTAGCGAGCAAATTAGTCTACCAAGTGTCAATTTAACTCGCTTTCCATTAGCATTGTCGGAATAATGTTCTTATAAGACATCAAGTGTAGGCTAATTCTTGGAAAAAGGGCTAGGTATAGCTAATTTGACAGTATCTCACTTCCTTGTTCTATCACATCACAAAATGATGTGGGTGGTCATTCTGAAGATTGCTAAAAAAAGGGAGGCGGGGCAAAAAGAGTAAACAATTAGATTTTTTAGGGCAGATTTCTTGCCTTCAATTAAAAAAAAAAATTACATTGTGAATCATAAAATAGATAGACAACTTCTTCCATTTGGTTGGTGTATTTCATTTTTTATACTATCTGGTGTTTACCCTTTAATTCCAATCATCGTTCTTCAGGCAAACTCAAAGCCCATAATTACTATCACATCACTCTGAAGTGCAAAGATAAGTGTCATGTCATGTTTTTTGTTTAATGTGTGAGTGTTTGTGAGGTGTGTGTGTGTGTGTGTGTGTGTGTGTGTGCAAGTGTGTTACTGACTGAAGTGGGTACTGACTTGAAGTACAGCTCCTTGAAGGTGAAGTGTGTTTCCACGATGCCAGTGGTTTTCACTCGGGTTCGAAGCACATCCTGCTGGGTGGGGATGTAACTCTGCTGGGATATCCTGTCCAGGTCATTCAGGTAGCTGTGGGGGGGGGGGGGGGTACAAATTAAAACAGAGCACATCCAGATCAAACAAGCACCATTTCAATGCCTGCATTAAAGAACAACTCATTTTTGGTGACATTTTCTAAGACTGGTTCTTCACAAGAGATGTAAAACAGCGCTCATAAGCTCTACATTAGTATTATGTCCAATGTCACCATTAACGCAGCAAATGATATTACCATGACACATGAGAGGATTTATGTTTGTGTGTGCATGTGTGAGCACGTGCATGTAAGTGTGTGTGTGTTTGTGTGTGTGAGAATGGGAGAGTGTGAGAGAGCGAAAGTGAGAGAGAGAGAGAGTGAGGCAGAGAGAGGAGGAATACTAAATATGGGCCCCCACTGGACAGTGGTGAAGGATAAACACACTACGTGTCTATTTATGGTACAGCATAAACACACAGCTATACCAAGTTTCTGCCCCGCCCTACAGCCACACACTTCACCTTGAGCCATCATGGGCGCCGTTACACCCTACACACTTCACCTTGAGCCATCATGGACGCCGTTACACCCTACACACTTCACCTTGAGCCATCATGGACGCCATTACACCCTACACACTTCACCTTGAGCCATCATGGACACCTGTTACACCCTACACACTTCACCTTGAGCCATCATGGACACTGTTACACCCTACACACTTCACCTTGAGCCATCATGGACACTGTTACACCCTACACCCTTCACCTTGAGCAGTCATCGACACTGTTACACCCTACACATCATTTTTCCATAATAAAGCATCGTCCTTTACTGGAACCCATCCATTAAGTGGAAATGTACTGCCGTTGCACTGTGGAGTCTCTTCCATGAGATGTCAAAAGTTACAGGGACAGCTAGAAAGTTTCTGATATAATATTACTATAAAGTTTCTTGAAAAATGTCATGTGACCAATACAAACAAAAAAAAATATGACAAGTATTACAAATCTGTGTGTAATCAGTGAAGTCAGAAAAACTTTTACTAGTGCTGGTCAATTTCCCTCCTGGTCAGGACTAGCAAAGCGCAGGACCGGTAAGAGCACAGAGCTCACAGAAACACCGGTGTTGTTTTTAACTGACGCAATACTGCTGCAATTCAACAGCTCGCTCAAACAGAGGCTTCGAATGAAATCCTGGCGGAGACTGAGCCGGGGCTGCCGGTGCGGAGCAGCAGAACCCCCGACGCTATTCTTCATTTAAGAAAGGCAGACCGCATGAACGACTCGCAGAATGAGGAAGCACTCTAATTCACCCCCGGGTGGCGAATGAACCAGTCTATCGCGCGGGCATAATTGCGTCTGCGACATATTGTGACGAACAACAAGCAGAGCCTTTTGCAAAATGAACGCTGGCCTTCGTCGTCTCCTAAGAACGAATGAGTCTCATCTCGGGCAAAGACGATCTCAAGAGAGACAAAACCAAGAGAAGCTAGCAGGAGGTTTTTGTTTTTTTAAAGCTTTCGCAAAACGAAAGCTGGCCTTCGCCATCTCCTAAGGAGGAATGAATCTCATCTCAGACAACGACGATCTCCAGAGAGACAAAACTAAGAGGAGCCAGCAGCCTTTCGTCACTCTCGCAGTGACACCTGGAGCCTCAGGTAACCGAGAACGCAGCGGCCTGAACAGGAAGAGGCAGACCTACTGACGGCGAAGCAGCCAATCAGGCCGCAGCCTTAGCGTTCTAAAGGCGTTACCATGGCAGCCGCACGCAGATTCTCCAGCCATCAAATGCTCCGTTCTGAGTGGAGAATGGCACACAATGTAAAAGGCCTAACAGACAGAAGTGCTCTTACAAACAACACAGGCTCAGGGAAGTCCGCTGGCTGAATGCACAGGGGACCCCGAGGCACAGTGGATGTCACATCCCAAGCAATCGCTGATAAGGCCGGAATTTCAATTCCCTCTTTGTTTCCCCCAAGGACAGGCGCGATGCGCTAGCCAGCTGCGCGCCCTCGCTGAATTCTAAAGGAGCTCGCGCAAGAGAGGGACAGGCGTGGACCCACCCGTTCTCTCGCCCCCCCCCCCCCCCACCACAACCCACCCCTTCGCCAGCCCATCATCAGACGCCTTCACCCTACACACCTTCTCACCTTGAGCCTCATGGCGAAACGCTGGACAGTTCACCAGGGAAAGCGAGCTACGCTACGCCTGGCCGCTCTCTAGGGCCCCACATTAACGTGTGTGAGATGAGAGCTCCACCGCACAGAGGAGGGAAATGGTACCTTGAGCCATCATGGACGCCGTTACACCCTACACACCTCACCTTAAGCCATCATGGACGCCATTACACCCTACACACCTCACCTTGAGCCATCATGAATGCCATTACACCAGGAAAGCGAGCTACGCTACCCTCTAGGGCCCCACATTAACGTGTGTGAGATGAGAGCTCCACCGCACAGAGGAGGGAAATGTTACCGCAGAAAACTGCGGTATTCGCCCGGGTCCTCAGAGAGACACACGGCACGCAGGCTTTCACTGTAACCCGGCAATTACAGTGATCGACTAGTTCATGATATTTAATTCAAGTCATCTGGTCTCTTGGGTGTGAACAGGTTGCTGATTTCAAGGTATAAACATAAAGCCAAACACCGTGTGCCTCTCCAAGGGCAACAGGGGAACAGAGCTGACACAGGACACCTGTTCTTCGAAGCCGAAGTGGAGCGTCGGCAGCTTTTCGGAGTTTCCGCCTCTGGTGTTACAGAAAGTCTCAATTTAGCATTCATTAAACCTCAATTTCTTTTCTTTTTTTAACATTCATTTAGCAGCGCTGCTTGCTACAACGGGGCAAACATGAGCGCGTTCACCTGATTTATATAAACAACAGCACCAAACCTGGCTGACAACATTCCCAGACCAGCGAATAAAGGCACAACATCACTATAGCACAAGCACGTTAGCACTAGCACGTTAGCTATGCCGGCCAAGAAACAAAGAACAAATCCCGAATGTATACAATACAGATTACATCCATAACACTGTAAGCTTATGACCTTAAAACACGGAGTACCGAGACAAGGTGGGAGAGGCACAGGGCGGGGGTAGGAAGGGAACCGAGAGGCGCTCCGAAGAGGCGGGGATGCCCAGAGATGGAGACCAGACCGCCGTGTGAGCGCGGCAGAGGCCAGAGGCGGGGCGCTCTTACTATGAGGCGGAGTCGTTGAGCTGGTACTCCCGGGACCGGATGAAGCAGGTCTGCACACCCCCGTCCTTCCACAGACGCCTTATGACCCCGGCCAGCTCCGCCGTCATCACCCCCTCCTCCGCCGTCCCGGCCAAAACAAAGAGCTGCCGGGCATCGTCCTGTAGGGAGAGGGAGACACACACACACAGGGCCATGAGGTCTACACCTACACACACAGGGCCATGAGGTCTACATCTACACACACACACACACACACACACGCACAGGGCCATGAGGACTACACCTACACACACACACACACACACACACACACACACACACACACACAGGGCCATGAGGTCTACATCTACACACACACACACACACACACACACACACAGAGGCATGAGGTCTACATCTACACACACACACACAGGGCCATGAGGTCTACACCTACACACACACACACAGGCCATGAGGACTACACCTACACACACACACACACACACACACACACAGGGCCATGAGGTCTACACCTACACACACACACACACACACACAGGGCCATGAGGTCTACATCTACACACACACACACACACACACACACAGAGGCATGAGGTCTACATCTACACACACACACACAGGGCCATGAGGTCTACATCTACACACACACACACACACACAGCCATGAGGTCTACATCTACACAACACACACACACACACAGCCATGAGGTCTACATCTACACACACACACACACACAGGGCCATGAGGTCTACATCTACACACACACACACACACACACACACACACAAAGAGCCATGAGGTCTACATCTACACACACACACACACACACACACAGCCATGAGGTCTAAATCTACACACACACACACACACACCACACACACACACACAGGGCCATGCGGTCTACATCTACACACACACACACACACACACACACACAGAGCCATGAGGTCTACATCTACACACACACACACACACACACAGCCATGAGGTCTAAATCTACACACACGCACACGCACACCACACACACACAGGGTCATGAGGTCTACCCCTACACACATACACATACATATATGTATGTATATATATATACACACATACAGACAGACCACAAATTATGTTTTTACAGGACAAAGCAGCACTCGCCAACCCAACTGCCAGCACCAGACTGCCAGCACGTTTACCCCCCACTTTGAACGCCATCACCCCCCCCACTGCCCCCACGGGAGCCCCAGACCAGGAGCCTTGCATAAACAGGACCGAGCTGCCAAGCGCCAACTGCGGCGCAGAGAGCACTTCCATATGTCATCCAGGCCTCCCCGGCTGCCAGGGCAACGAGGTGACACGCTCCACATAAGCCCCGCCCCTGGCGTTGCGTAACGCACGGAGGGTTCCAGAGAGAGAGAGAGAGAGAGAGAGAGAGAGAGAGCAGGATCGCTGCTGCCAGGGACCGACTGGGGCCAGCATCGGGTGCCCTGGCTACAGGAGCCTCAGCAATGGAACCCTGTTTGAGTGTAACCATGGAGATGCAAAAGAGCTGGTGACAGCTTCTGCTAGTCGGTTACATGGACTCCTATGGAAGCTGCTCATTGGCGCATGAAGACAGTTCATGGAGGCCGCCATGTTTGACTTTCGGGCTTTTGGCACCAGATGCACACTGGGTACCTAAATGTGTAGGGATGAAAGGGAATTTTTTTAATGCTTTTTATATCCCAGGAGATTAATTAGTTTGGTCTGAAGAAATTTTTTTCATTTAAATGTGCTGTCCAAAATAGTATAATTTTGCCAGGGAAAAGTCATAGTTTTGAATGGACTTCAATGAGAAAATGAGCTTTTTTGCACCAGAGGCTTACTAAACTGCAATACCTCTGGTAACCACTGGAGTTTATGAGCGTCAGGGGGAATGTCATTCTCTGGTCCCCTGAGTGTAACAATGACGGTGACCTTGTGACCTCTGATGATTGTGATGCGTGTGCCTTACGACACACCACACTTAAAGGAACATTTTTCCCTCTCCATTTGGAACTGCCCTCAGCCCAAGCGAAGATTAGTTCAGCTGAAGCCTGTGAGTCCCTCTGACATCACACAGTGCTACAAGAGAGCCTGTGACTACTTAACTACAGGTCACACAGGACTACAGGAATGTGACTGTTTTACACCATACGGTCCACACGGGATTACAAGAGAGACTGTGATTATTTAACACTCTATAGTCAGTGACTATCTTACACATTGCAAGCCAAACAGGACTACAGTATAGCTGGCATCAGTTGGAAGGGGGACATAGCTCATTTATAAAAAGGGGTTGTGGGCCCCTGGCAGGTTTTAGGGAGGAACTATTGCCCCCGGGATGAGTACAAGGCCAGAGGTGTCCCACTTCAGATCCCAGCGCTCTGCTGGCTAAAAGGATAACTGCAGTATACACTAGCAACTACAGATCCCAGAATGCAGCAGTCCTGCATCAGTTAGCTTCATTTGAAATACTTCAACCTTTTAAGTGCAAGTAAATCTGAAGATTGCTGACAATCATTCAAAAAACAACATAATTTCATTTAATATTCAGGGTAAAATTTTTTCACGATTGCATGGTTTGGAAAGAAACGCGTGCATCTGAAAATGACCGGGGGATTTGTGGGAACGTTTCGAAACGTTAATGGCACCTAAGGAATTAAAGTATTTGGACTGGCCCGCGCTTGTCCTCAGAGGAAGGGGAACAGAATGTGAAGCTGTGTTTATGTTTGAGGGGAGACTCGCTGGGGTTGACCTCGGGCCGACGGAGACGTGCGTTTCTCCGCGCGCTGCGTAGGGCGACCGCGAGCGGGACTCATAACTCCGGGGGCCCAGGTGAGAAAAGGGCCCGTAAATCCTCCTCTCTCTCTCTCTCAGGCCCTCCGGAACCCCGGCCAGCCCGTCCCCGAGCTCATCCCCCTGGGTGACGCTGGACCGGACTTGGGCCAGCCAGCACTCATCCCCCCGGGTGACGCTGGACCAGCGCCCGCCCGCCCGTCCCCAGGCTCCCCGGAACGCGGCCCGATCCCCGGCATCAATCGAACACGCTGTCCGCGCCGCTTAGCGTGACGGAGCACTCTGGCAGCGCGAGAGCTCTGCTTCACCGCCCACGCTAACGTCTATTTCAGCGCGGCCTCCAGATCGCAGCTCGCTCCAGGGGGGACGCGGGTCTCTCAGCCTTGGGCTAGCGGGTTGAGGGATGCGATGTCATTGTTTTTTTTTGTTTTTTAAATAGAGCTTTAAATCACTTTAAGTTACGCTACAGCGGAAACGCTTTGGCTACGACCCAAACGTTCCCTGTTCGGTTCTATATCAGAGCGGGAAGACAACATGGATGCGGGCCTAACTGTAGTGATATGGGTCAGCCAAGGCCAGGCTGCAATAAGCATTCCAGTGAAATGTATACTTGACTTTCATTTCACAGAGGGGCGGGGCTAACCGGCTGACAGAGGGGCAGGGCTAATCGGCTGACAGAGGGGCGGGGCTAACCGGCTGACAGAGGGGTGGGGCTAACCGGCAGACAGAGGGGCGGGGCTAACCGGCCGACAGAGGGGCGGGGCTAACCGGCTGACAGAGGGGCAGGGCTAATCGGTTGACAGAGGGGCGGGCTAACGGCGGACAGAGGGGCGGGGCTAACCGGCAGACAGAGGGGCGGGGCTAACCGCGGCAGAGGGGCGGGCTAACCGGCCGGCAGAGGGGCGGGCTAACGGCCGGCAGAGGGGCGGCTAACCGGCGACAGAGGCGGGGCTAACCGGCTGAAGAGGGGCGGGCTAACGGCCGACAGAGGGCGGGCTAACGGTGACAGAGGGGCGGGGCTAACCGGCCGACAGAGGGGCGGGGCTAACCGGCAGACAGAGGGGCGGGCTTAACCAGCTGACCGAGGGGCAGGGCTAATCGGTTGACAGAGGGGCGGGGCTAATCGGTTGACAGAGGGGCGGGGCTAATCGGTTGACAGAGGGGCGGGGCTAACCGGCTGACAGAAGGGCAGGGCTAATCGGTTGACAGAGGGGCGGGGCTAACCAGCTGACAGAGGGGCAGGGCTAACCGGCTGACAGAGGGGTGGTACTTACCGCTCGTGCAGGGTCCCCAAAGTCGATCTTTAGGCGGCCCATGGCACGGATGATGGCGATGATGGACTGGATGGTGTTGCTGTACACGACCACTTTATACTGCTTACACTCCTCCTCCGAGTAGCCGTCCTCATGGATAATCCTGAAAGAGAAACACTACTGTTACACTGCGCACACACACACACACACGCACACACACACACATGCACGCACACACACACTCCTCCTCCAAGTAGCCATCCTGAGAGAGAAACAATAGTGAAAAACAATAGTGGAAAGGCATCTCTCACTCAAGAACTCTTCATTATTTCACGTTTCTAACTTTAAATCCCCAGAGTCTGGTATTTGTGGTCGCTGTAGCAACCTCTTCTGTCCATTTTGGGAGTGCAGACTGACATGCGCTCTCCATGAAACGCATCGCGCCAGTGTTAATTCACAGCCAACCAGCTCATGTGACGCAGAGTGAAAGGAGGTCCCCTCATTCCCAGCCTCCTCAGGCAGACACCGAGCGGGACCAGCGGGAACCTGACTGACCAGCGGGAACCTGACTGACCAGCGAGAACCTGTCAGCGAGAACCTGACTGACCAGCGGGAACCTGACTGACCAGGGAGAACCTGACTGACCAGCGAGAACCTGACTGACCAGCGGGAACCTGACTGACCAGCGAGAACCTGTCAGCGAGAACCTGACTGACCAGCGGGAACCTGACTGACCAGCGAGAACCTAACTGACCAGCGAGAACCTGACTGACCAGTGGGAACCTGACTGACCAGTGAGAATCTAACTGACCAGCGAGAACCTGACTGACCAGCGGGAACCTGACTGACCAGCGAGAATCTGACTGACCAGCGGGAACCTGACTGACCAGCGAGAATCTAACTGACCAGCGAGAACCTGACTGACCAGCGGGAACCTGACTGACCAGCGAGAATCTAACTGACCAGCGAGAACCTGACTGACCAGCGAGAACCTGACTGACCAGCGGGAACCTGAATGACCAGCGGGAACCTGACTGACCAGCGGGAACCAGACTGACCAGCGGGAACCAGACTGACCAGCAGGAACCTGAATGACCAGCGGGAACCTGACTGACCAGGGAGAACCTGACTGACCAGCAGGAACCTGAGTGACCAGCGAGAACCTGACTGACCAGCGGGAACCTGACTGACCAGCGGGAACCAGACTGACCAGCAGGAACCTGACTGACCAGCGAGGAGTTGTTGTTGCATGATATGACACGCTGAAATCTTGCCAACTGAAACCACTCCCTCCCCACACTAGACCCCAACTAATAACACAACCAATGATTGGTGCAAAACAAATACCAGGACCAATTATTGGTCATATTATTGGTTTTGCACGTGTTAGTAAATCAGACCTAAATTCTAAACACTACCAGTGCAGATATATCATCCTTGCTCAACCTACAGCAACTACTTTCTCCCCCAGTTAACTGAAGCCAGTCATCTGCACATTGTGCTCATTGTGAAATGCCAAGATGCTTCTCCCATCTTCTGAATCAACAGCAATGACACACACAAAGCTGGCCGAGGAGGACCATCATTCACAATAACAGCCTGCATAACAACAGTCCAACCGCTACAGTTTGTGCAATACGCTCCGAGTCACCAGTTATCCTCAAGTCCCCCCCTGACTCTGTCATCGTTTCTTGGTTTTTTTTAATTTGGCACTGTTTCCACGGATTCGGGAGTCCGATGCATACGCAGATCAGGTCGGCTGTTTTTAGCGAACACAGCTGGCCCGGCGAGCGCCGGGGTTTCACCCCCCAGGAGTGACCCGCCTGGACGCTGTGCTACAATTTGTGAAAGAAACTCGGAACCTTAACTCGGAATAGGCCACTGCCAAATAGGCTACCCCCACCGGGTTCGGGCATAAGCCGTCCCGCTTATTCCCAAACGTCCCACGTTAAAAAAAAAAACCGCGAAAGGCTGTCGTTTCTGCGAGTGAACCTTCCCCCTCTCTTTCGCGGTCCGGGAGGCGGAAAACAAACCCGATTTCCGCGCTCCGCGTCTGCCTCGCATTCACGCAGACGCAAGAAAGCAATGAATGTCGTTATCCCCACGCGGGGCTCGGGCGGGGTGAGTCACAGCGAGCGCGCGCCGCTCCGTTCTCCCGCCTTCCTCTCGTTTTTCCATCGTCCTTCTCTGGCGCGATCTTCCTTTCGTTCGCTCCGTCGTCCGTTCGCTCGTTAATTCATTCATGGGCACACGGGGCACGGGACTTCATTACAGCAATATATATTTAATTGAAACTGAGGAGGGTTGCGGTTTGTGCAATTAACAAGAGACTATCTACACATATCTATATATTTACATGCCATATCTAAGGAAATAATGTTTTTTAAAATTAAAATACACATATAATTCAAAATAAGGAATTCATTTTCCAAAGGCCTTAGCTAGAAACGCACCGTGCTACGGACTGCATAAGCCGTATCCATGGACACGGAACATAAACAAACACTCCACAACCTTCGTCCTGCGGGAAATGTTGATGAGCGTACAGTATGCATTCGAATGCGCTGCATGTGCTGCCTGGAAGGCAGGAGCTATTCCTGGGACTTACTTCATCTGCTTTACTATTGTGCTTTTCCCCGACTCCCCGGCTCCTGGGGAAAGAGAAAGAGAGGGGAGGGAGAGAGAGAGAGAGAGAGAGAGAGAGAGAGAGAGAGAGAAGGCGTTAGAGACAGAACCACCTGCATACACCAACTCAACATCCAAGAAAAACTAGAAGCTGCACACACCCACAAGACCTATGAGTACTGGTCAAGAGAAAGACTGAGAAACACTCAGAGTAACATGGGAAATATTAAATGAATTAGGGTTTTAAAATAAAAAAATTCACACAAGACTGAAAAATAATATTGGAAATAGCAGAGTACCAGGGTTGGCTAGAATTCCATTTCAATGAACCTCATGAACAATGGGTATTTTTAAGTTCAAGAACTAGCCTAAATTTCAGCACACTCCCTTAACTCAACTGAAATGGAATTCCAATTATTTAACACCAATTCCAATTAAGTGACTTTTCAGTTAAATAACTGCACATTCACTCCCTGAGAAGAATGAACTGAAATGAAGTCAAGCGCTAACTCTCGCGGATGCTAAAGCTACACAGTTACCGTAAAACCAGGTGTGTGTGAGGAAACACGAGAGCCAGCGCGAGAAAAACGCCTCTGGCTGCAACGTGTGCATGACCTCACGGCCTCAGACGCCGACAGCCGCTTCACAAAGCATCTGCAGGCCATGACCAATAAGCATGACAAATCGAACTGGAATCACGAGGAAGATGAGAAGTAGGATCAAAACAAGGACGGCAGAGTAACACTTGGAGTGCCCTCAGCCATTGTTTCTGGTGTCGACTCGTGCTGTGTTTGGAAATACTGCTCCTTAAATGAAATCTTTTTTCCTTGTTACTTCCCAAACATTTTCTTGTCAGACAAAAATACAGAAAGACATGTCGCATGCAGACTTGCATAACCTTTGCTTCAGCTTCCATATGTAGGCAAAGGCTTTCAATCATTCTGGCTTGTAAGCCTAAAAATATGTTTGTTCATTCTGGTTTGAAAGCCCAAATATATTTTAAATAGCTGCATTGCACGGCGTGATGCTCTTCCCCTTGAAGACACTATTGTGCGCGTGTTGTTGACAGCTGAAAACGTACAGACGGAACGAACGGTAAAAACGGAAGCGTTCCACTCGGGGATTCGGTCAGAAATCCGCCGTCGCCCGAGAGAGAGACCGCGCTGACACTTCCGGGGGGACGTAGCGAAGCGCGGAGAATCCGCGCGGATCGCTCTCTCCCCCCTGCCCGTCACGCGCGCCCATCTGAAAGCCTGATGCGTTCCGGATGGAACGGCTCGGCCCGGAGAAGCTGTCAGAGCTATCCCCCCGCGGCGCGGAATCTACGCAGCTCAGCTCCCGCGGTCGGGGCTCCGCGGCGTGGAACGCCAAGCGCGTGAAAGGGCCAGGCTTACCGCTGTCATCTCAAGCTTTCTGTGCTTCCTAGCCCCGGACGCAAACACAAACACCGACATTCTAGCGAGAGAAGCTGAAGAAGGAGGAGGAGGGGGAAAACGGAACATCTGAACTTCCAGTTAAAACGAGATGAATAAAATAAAAAAAATCCCTCAGCGGGCAAACTGTGAATGCTGGGGCAACTAATAAATTCTCAGAATAAAAACTGGGCAAATCGCCGATTTCTGAATTAAGGAAAACACGTCAAATCTACAAACAATACCGTAGTGCCGGAGAAAAAACCGGACTGCAATTTCTGTGTTTCAGGTTACACTTCTGGCAATCCAATTAAGGCACGCAGGCAAAAATCCATACTTTAAACTACACTGCATTTTTTACAGTGCAAAGGTCTCCATTTTCTAACAGCTACTTTTTTGTGCATGCTTATTGGAGTCTATTAAATAAAGCCATTTCAGCTGGGATAATTAGTCGGTATTTTAAGCGTAAAGACCGAAAGCAATTTGTGACCAACATTGTAGGGGTAGGGATAGCGCGTAAACAAACTGGCTACCACTGGCCAAGACGTTTCCATCTAAATGCATTTCATCCGTGTCAACAGAACACGAACCCTGAGCTTCATCCTTGGAAGATCCTCAGAAACCACAAGCAATAAGAAGAAAATACAAACTATAAATACGACTGAAAGAAGTTATGAAATGCACTTCAGTGTATACGGAAGACTTGCGTTTTTTTTCTTTGAACGCGTGCACGCAGGAGTGTCTTTGAGCATGTATCATTTTTAACTTGTTTTCATTTTCACAAATTACCATAGAGATTCCGTTCTTTCCCCGTGCCTTTCACGCAAGGACGCTACTGTGAACTCCAGAGTCCTCCAGAGTCCTCACCTCTGCGGCAAGGCGCCCTGTGCTTCAGCAGCCTCCGTGGCGCGCTGGCAGCGCTGCGGCCGTTTCCGTGACGTCTAGGACGAGGAACAGCCGAAGCCGCGCCCGTCGCGTCCTTGTGTCGCGGCCAGCGGTAAAGCCCTGCTACGCCGAACGGCTAGGAGCCAGAGACACCGAGCAAACGATCTCCTCAAGTGGCTTGGGATACCGCTGGTGTAACTGCACGTGCCTGTAAGTGTCCTACACGGCGTCGGTTTCTCTTGCGCCATCACCACGGTTACACAGCGCTCAGCGGGGAGGCGTGGCCGGGACAGGACCAGTTCAGATACGGCCGGAGGACGGGCGGAGTTACATTTCTGAAGAGAGATATGCGTTTAATAAACAGGACGTGAACTCGCACTCCTAACCCGTGCACCAAGCCCTGTACCGAGCTGGAGCTCTGAACCTCAACAGGAAGGTCGCTAGTAATAAAATGGCTGCCATGACCAAGGAAATTGCTGGTAATTTAATGTGGAACTACGAGTGAGCCATGTGGTAATTTGCTGAATCTGCAGCGATTAATTCGGGTCTATGGGATGTACTACCACACCCCACGATGATATAAACAATGAATTTTTCCAGCACTTTCACAAAACAATACATACAAATCCTAACATCTGCGAGAAAGATTCAGTCATACCCTCATGATGCTAGCGATGACTGCAAGAATTTTGTTCATGGCTCCACTGAATACTACTGCCAGCTACATACTCTCACCGGCCACTTAATTAGGTGACAGGAGTGGCACCCGGTGTGGTCTTCTGCTGCTGTAGCCCATCTGCTTCAAGGTTTGACGTGGTGTGGGTTCAGAGATGCTCTTCTGCATACCTCGGTTGTAACAGGTGGTTATTTGAGTTACTGTTGCCTTTCTATCAACTCAAACCAGTCTGGCCATTCTCCTTTGACCTCTGCCATCAACAAGGCATTTTCGCCCAGAGAACTGCCGCTCACTGGATATTTTCTCTTTTTCGGACCATTCTCTGTAAATCCTAGAGATGGTTGTGCGTGAAAATCCCAGTAGATCAGCAGTTTCTGAAATGCTCAAACCTCAAATGCTCAAAATGTCTGGTACCAACAACCATGCCACGTTCAAAGTCACTTAAATCACCTTCCTTCCCCATTCTGATGCTTGGTTTGAACTTCAGCAGATTGTCTTGACCATGTCTACATGCCTAAATGCATTGAGTTGCTGCCACGTGATTGGCTGATTAGATATTTGCGTTAACGGGTGCAGTTTGCAGTTGAACAGGTGTACCTAATGAAGTGGCCGGTGAGTGTATATTTTATACTTATTAGGAATTATACAATATCATATTTTTAATGTCAGTCAATCCATTTAAGATTCAGTAGAACATTCAAAGGCACTACACATTCCATTTATGGAATCTCAGTAGTACTGAACTCCATATAATTATTATCCCACGATGCACTGCAGTTCCTACACTTATGGACAGAAGTATGTCATCGTGCTTTTGTGAACTAGACTTGCGACCAGAAGCTTGAATGTTTTAATGTGTTTCACCCTTAAGCAAGCCTATTTGCAAGCCCAACCAGCAACTACAGATCTAATCGAGTCACATAAATGAACAACATGGAAAGATTTAAGCAATACCAGTCACCCGGGGCAAACATAAATAAATACCAGAGGAGTGAGCTGTGCTTTCAAACTTACCACAATTAGTGATGACAAATGAGGCAAGTAAAGAAGAAAGAGTCCACAATTCTCAGAGCTAAAATATTAGATATTAATACTAGATTAGCTTAGATACTGCCTTTCACGCCAATCAAAATGATAGAAGGTGAGAAGTTAACCGTGACCACGTCTCCCTTGCAGAAGAGCTTTGTCTCGTCAGCGAGACTGCGTGATGAAGATGAAGGTGAAGAAGTTCGGGTTCTGATGAGGATTACGGAACCTTCGCCGGGCCGTAAAATGTCATGGCTCCGTCTCTGACGCGAGCAGTCCTCTCCCTGTCCCAGGGACAGCGAGCGGGGTGGGGGGGTGTCCTTTCAGCACGCTGACCTACAAATCTGAACGAATCTTTGTTGGCTCCTCTCTTCTGACGCTTCTCCAATTATCCCTCTCTCCCGATTCCCTTTGTACCCTCCGATCAGGGGCAGGACTCGGACGTACTCCATCTCCAGAAGGCCAGGAGCCATCTTAGGCTCCTTCCAACCGCAACCGAGCTGACAGTCCATCTTTCCCAGGTGCATACCAAATATTACTTTTTGGTAAAGAAGCCTCCGTCACTTGTTGGAGGCTTTATTTTATTTTCTGACAAGATGAGGGCAGAATTACTTCAGGTGGTTATATGCCATGCCAGGCATCTAACATATAATATTTTAGTAAAACATGTATACAATGCTTTTCGTGTCATGATCTCACAGGGCTTTTACAGCGACAATGAGTGAAATTCACCTCAGCCACCATCAACGTGCAGCACCTGTCTGGGTGATGCACAGCAGCCATTTTGCACCAGACCACTCGGCCAACGTCAGCCGAGTTACTCTTACGGTAACAGCCACCTCCTGACCCCGTCTGCTCAAAGATAGGCGCGAGCGAAGCGCCTGAACGCCACACCTACGGGTGTGAGGGGACCGAGAGCGCCGTCGGCCCGGCCGCACGGTGTTTGGGATAAACAGAGGCGTGACTCCGCCCGGTCAGAATGCGCAGTAAGGCCGGGTTCCTCACGTGCTGTCTGCTGTTGCCACAACTGACCCACGCCACGCCAGGTGTGTCCTAGGAAAATCACAGGTAAACTTCCAAGTCGCCACGGATACCCAGAAAAGACGGACAGCAGGCTGGCACACAGAGGTGCAGGCTGGCACACAGAGCTGCAGGCTGGCACAGAGAGGTGCAGGCTGGCACACAGAGGTGGAGGTTGGCACGCAAAAGTGCAGGCTGGCACGCAGAGGTGCAGGCTGGCACACACAGGTGCAGGCTGGCACACAGAGGTGCAGGCTGGCACACACAAGTGCAGACTGGCACACACAGGTGCAGGCTGGCACACAGAGGTACAGACTGGCACAGAGAGCTGCAGGCTGGCACACAGAGGTGGAGGTTGGCACGCAGAGCTGCAGGCTGGCACACACAGGTGCAGGCTGGCACGCAGAAGTGCAGGCTGGCACACACAAGTGCAGACTGGCACACAGAAGTGCAGGCTGGCACACACAAGTGCAGACTGGCACACAGAAGTGCAGGCTGGCACGCAGAAGTGCGGACTGGCACACAGAAGTGCAGGCTGGCACGCAGAGGTGCAGGCTGGCACACAGAGGTGCAGACTGGCACGCAGAGGTGCAGGCTGGCACACAGAGGTGCAGGCTGGCACACAGAGGTGCAGGCTGGCACGCAGAGGTGCAGGCTGGCACGCACACACAGAGGTGCAGGCAGGTCCGCTGTTATTACAGAATCCTTACTCTGGCTGTCCAACAGTCTTCATTTATAGAGCGCCCCTGGGGTCCGTCACCGCAAGGGCGTAAATATTTCAACACGGGAGAGAATAAATCCTCTCTTTCTGACAGAAGCGAATACGCCAGGGAGCTCTCAGTTTACCTCATTCTTGAGAGAGAGAGGGAGAGGAGAGAGAGAGAGAGAGAGAGAGAGAGAGGAGAGAAGAGCATACACGTTTGTACAGCTCTAGTTCCCCACACTTCTCCAGGCTACAGCTGTGCTACATCAGGGGTGCCCAAACAATGGGTTGGAAATTTTGGGGGGGGGTAATAAAAAAAAAAAAGAACTAAAAAAAAAGTTTGTCATTTTCTGTCTCTTTAAAATATGTAAATATAGGCTACTGCATGTGGAACATCACAACAACTCAACTCTAATAAAACAGCGAGGCAGGAGGTCGTGGTATATCGCAAGCATAGTCACGGCTAAAGGGTGTTGTTAGGTATGAGGTGTGAGTGTGGGGTGTTGGGCATTGGGTCATGTAAATTTGTGAGCATTCATTCGGGGTCACATCAGAAAAAAGCTTGGGAACCCCTGTGCTACATGTTCACACCCCTCAACCCCTTAACAAGAGAGCTGTTATATTATCAATAAACAAATAAATCTCATTTCTCACACTAAAATACACCCATCAGAGACACACATGGCTGGTGCAGGCCTTAACAGTCGTCAATCACTCAAAGCCTCCAATCGTGACTCTCGTTTATAACTGGAGAAACATCTGAAAGGAGCACACCGCTAAACGGAAACAGACTATTGGCTTGTTTACGATAACCACTCTCACCAAGCGCAAAGCCAAGAGACGCGTCTCATCACAACGCAGCCAGCCAGTAGGGCTCACATAGAGTCAGGGGAAGACTCTTCACGCGTAACCGAGCAACCAGTGGGGGTCGCTAAGGAACGATGAGACTCGGATCCCTGACTCCTGAGCCTTCCGTAACCTTTGGCGACGGTACCACCAATCACACCGCAGTCGACACTGGCATGTCCGGGATTCGGACCGAGACCACGAGGCCCGTCCATGTGCTGGAACGAGAGCGCTTTAACCGGATGAGCCACCCGGCAGAAACAAAGTTACCGTTCGTTTGAATCCTCCGCAACCAAATTCACCACTTCACCAAGCAATGAGGACTCATCCTCCAATGACACCATGTACAGCACGCCACCATTTTATGCTCACTTATGTGATTAAAATGTTCTTAACTGAACATTCTAATCCTGATGTCACAATCCCTACTGAGCAATGGAGTTCTACAACACTGAATTAGAACTTTTAAAAAACATGAAAAAACACCTACTTTTCAAAGGGTTATACTGCACAAAGTATATCTTAATTTAGGAGTGTAGGAATGATGCAGTACTAACAGCAACCAAAAATGGATCTAATGTTATAGCATTGACAGCATTTATGAGAGTTACATTTGACATCTAGCACAGACTTATGTTTTTCTTAAAATGGCATCGTGTCCAACATAGATGAAAATCACCAATAATACTGGTAGCCACCAGAATATTATCAATCTATTGTTAAAATGATGAAGGCTGACCTCGCTGTGAGCCAAACATTTCAGGAGAAGGCGGCACCAACTATTTACCACACATCAAGTTGTGTGTTTGTGTGTGCGTGTGTGTGTGTGTGCATACGGTATTTGTTTGTGTGTGTGTGTCTCCGTTAACACATCAGTGACACATAATGCAACCTGCTGGAACAGAAAACGATCACATTTATTATGCATAAGGAAAACAAATGTGTAGGATAAAATGATATTGAATAATTGAATAATTCTGCCCCCGCTTGGGGAGGCTTCATTTGCTTTTGCGGCAAATATTTCAACTACACTTCGAGTGCGAAGGCAATTACGTGCCGTTAGAAGCCATTTCAAACGGTCTGAGGCCTCAATTCAGCCTGATATCGATCCAGCACAGGAGCTGTCACGCTGGACCTGATGGCCATCATTTTCAACACAAGATTAAAGGGCGCTTTCGATCCAGTGGTACAGTACAGGCCTTCAGCTGAGCTGGCCAGGTTTCGCTAGCTAGCGCAGACTTCAGACAGCCTCTTCAGACTGCATCAAGTCTAACCCTAACACTACTCCATCAATGTTGTAGCTCTTTATCATAGCTCTTGTAATCATCAATTGACTTGTTAACTCTACCGACTTAGCCTATGCTTACTGTCTGAAGCAGACGATGTTACTGGCTGTGGATAACTGATACTTGATGAGTATTGTATCTTATCGGACCTGTGTTTTGAAGTAGTTCCAGAAACCTTCGGTATGCACTTCTTGTACATCACTTTGGATAAAAGCGTCTGCCAAATAAAATGCAATGTAATGTACTAAATCCAACATCAATCGGCTGAGGGGCCATCTGCCTAAAATATAGCCTACTCAGTGCAAACAAAGTTTAAAAATCATACATGCACCTATATTTAAAAATATAGTAAACAAAACATAAGAGATAAATATGTCTTGCCCATGCTTCATGTGCATCAGTGTGCATACTGTAGCTATTTCTGATATCATTAAATACAGCCTCATGCCTTCACTCCAAAAGCATAAAGAAACAAATCTCCCAAATGTTTAATTTACAGTGAGCTGCATAATGTTTGGAACAGACGTACAGACATACACACACATATAAATATATATTTTTTCCCCCTGATTTGGCTGTGTACTCCACAATTTTAGATTTGCAATCAAACAATTCATATTAGGTTAAAGTGCAGATTATCATCTTTCAGTTAGCCTAAGTCATGTAGAAATGACGGCAGGTTGATCCATTGTGTATTTTTATGCATGTGGCACGCATTACTTTATATGTTTACGCCACACACTTTGAGTGCGTAATTCATATACGTTTACGCCACAGACTTCAAGCGCGTTTTGAAAGCAGACCCATCCCACGGCAGCGAGGAAAAGATAGAAAAATGCACCGATGAAGATGTGAGAAGATGAAGAAGGATGTCTCCAATTTCTCACCTTCCCAGAAGGTGAATGCAGCCAGCATTTAGGCCTATTACTCTTCATTTAGTCCACCAACAGCCTCACGTGGAAGCAGGCTAACAACATATAATCAAAACCCGCAAGTGTGACATACAGCACAAGAGTTCTCATAGTTCTCGTGTGTGTGCGTGTGTGTGCATGTGTGTGTGTGTGCATGCGCGTGTGTGTGTAACTTGCATGTAACACAAAAGGTACAGGGGTAATTCTAACTATGTTCAGTAGCAGTTAGACTTGGGTAGGAACACATAAGAACATGAGAACAGGCCATCAAGCTCATTGTTTACCGACAGTCTAGAGAGCACTGAACACCGCATCACCCTCCCCGACTGTGTCTGCCTCTACTACAACCAGGCAAGCAGTTCCATACATAGACAAGTCTGTTTAAAAATACGGTCAGCATTCTGTGTAGAATTTACCTCATTTCCACCCATGCCCCATTATTACTGCAGACAGAACTTTACCTGGTAAGGTGAAGGTTTTATCCTGAGTGCAGAGATGGGTGCATCACAGATAATGCTTCCATTACTCTTGGTCAGATGGGCTTTTTTCAAACTATCTAACAGACCCAAAAAGGTGGCAACGAGGAAAACGCTAGCTCCCGCTAACAACATCTGTTGACTTTAGTATCTGTTATCAAATAAATAAATTAGCAAAGGCCAAACGACTGATTCTTTTGTTAAAACCACGCTGTTCATCCATGTGTACTTCCGTTTTTTAAATACTCTCTAGTGTCAAGACTTCCTAGAAAAAAAATTCTATATATAAAATATTATTACTTCATTACTGTTATTCATACGTGAAGATTAAGGCCAGTCTTTCAGGACAAACTGAGAAATTGTCCATGTGTAATGTGAAATGTCTGACCCAAGTCTAGGACGACTGCAAAGCGAATAGCCTAAGCATATTTACGTTTTGAATGTTACGGCGTTCCTTTTTAAACGCGTAAGATTCATTCGGTAACTTCTCGCTGAGTTACGACTCCCTTCTGCGAAGGCTTAACCCTCGGGTCAGCGTTTCAACACAGCGGAGTCCGAGAGCGGTCTGGTAACCCGGGAGACCGCGGCTCATGCAGCCCTGTCAGCAATGCCCGGTAACAAGGCTCAAACACGGGAAAGCTGGAGAAGCTCACCGCTGCAAGGCACTCTGCTCAGTCCAGTAAAACAGTCGCACTAATTACGGACACATTTTACCGCTTTTCCAAATGGTTTGGTGTGTGTGTGTGTGTGTTTCCGTGTGTGTTTGAACGAACGCGTCCGCAGCCCTAGACTCTGGCTTTTTACGACCGTTTCAAAGAGTGAGGCAACACATGTTTCTGTTGATTAAGACAACCGTGTATTACCACATCCCTTTTCCGAAACCACAGGTCTCCACCTAAGGCGAGCTATCTGGCTGCAGCTAGCCGTCTGGCTCAATTAAAATCACTCCATCAATTCTGGCCAGATGTGTGGAGCAGTCTGTGAGGCGAGCGGACTCTCAAAACGGCCAAGAGAGACGGCAATCCCCACAATCGAACCTGCTGAGCCGTCACCTCATCTCTGACACCATCTCTGCTTTCTGCCCATCTCACTTAAAGCAGAAACTATGTATGAGAGCGGGTCTGACAACAAGATGAAAAATAATAACTTCATAAATCCTCACTACAGTTTGTAATCGCAGTGCTCCCATCAGTACAGGACGCCAGCTGAACGACAGCGTGACAGAAATGAGAAGCATTCAGGACAGATGACACATCACTTACAAACACGACAAAATGGCCGTCAGTATTATAAATGATGAATTAACAACTGTATGTCCTCTCACAGAAGTAAAAGTGTATTGATATTTTTCATTTTAATGTGCAGGCACTGCGCTAGGGGCGAGTCCAAATATTACATTTCCTGAAATATTAATTGCCAAAAAGTTCTATTCGTTTTTCATTAATATTGATGCGTGAGCGCAATATAACTAATATACGATTTGTTAGAGCAGATCTCTGCAGTGACTCACTGCATAAACAGGAAATAAAGAGTTGCATTTGAACCTCAGGGGGAAAGGGAAGTTTTATTATTCAGAAATACGGTCTTGTAAGCCACACTAGAATATTCAAACATCAAATTATTCAAAGAGCACGTCCCTGCCAACCAGTTTGTATAACAAAACAATATATTTAGTTATGAATATTTATGTTGGGCTACTTATGGCTTTAACGATCTTTACAAATGCTGATGAAGAGTTTTATATATGTAATATTATCTGCAAAAAATACATATCATCATTAATACCACCGTCCGTCACCACCACCACTACTACTACAACACACAAATAATAATTAACAATATAATAACAACAACAACAGCAATTATTATTATCATTACTATTATGTGGGACTCTGGCCTTTCTACAGAATGGAATAGAATCCAATCCAGACTCCAGTCTATCTTCTGATGATTTTAGGATATCCACACCTTCTGCATGACAAGTCAGCCAGTGGCGTGAGAAGCAAGATAGACGTTATTCATACATCATGACCTTCTGTGTCACCAGATCTAATATCCTGGAATAGAGAATTTCAGATATTCCAGGTAGTCTTACCATACATGTCTCCCTTTTTAGTTCACCAGCTATAGGCCTATATAATATTCAGTTGCTTTGTTTACTGCTAGCCAAATAAGTAAGCAAGTGAGATGTTCTATAACAAATTATCCAGATTCGCTGACAGAAGAAAAACATCCGAGAAGCTGGCATGCTACCACAATAAAAAAAACAGCGGAAACGATTTAACAGTGGGAATCAATCTAACTTTTTACGAGTTTGTTCCACTCTTGTAGTCGTGCATGTAAGTTATATATGAGTTCCGCTATTATTGAAAACTCCTGCATGGGCCCACTGATCAGTCTTCAAATGCAATTTCCACTGCAGCTGAGGATGTCGCAGAATTCAGAATAACCTTTTAAAAGTCAGAAGTAGTTCCAGCGATATAATACTGACACGTTTGTTTAAGCAGCCAGTATGTCAGGGCATATTAATATGGTTTGGATTCATTCTCAATTGTGATTGCCTAATAAGTATGCTGCTACATTATGTATATGCATCATGCATATGCACAGTAAAAAGCCTTCCGACTTCATTAATAAAGTTAATTGGGCATACATATTAATATGCCCAAACACCTGTACGTGTGTGCGTTTATTAGCCTAAATGTATAAAGAATACATGAATATTCATTTAGTTCAACAGCAGCTCAACACCAGGGTACCCCAAATACAGAAGGCGGCAGTGTAGTATAGGCTAATGGGTAAGGAACTGGTCTTGTGACCTAAAGTTCACAGGTTTGAGTCCTGGGTAGGACACTGCCGTTGTACCCTTGAGCAAGGTACTTAACCTGCATTGCCCCAGTATATATCCAGCTGTATGAATGGAGGCAATGTAAATGTAAATTCGCTCTGGATAAGAGCAACTGCTAAATGCCAGTCATGTAATGTAATGTAACAGTAAACCTACTGCATGGTCACCCTGTATTCCAAACAGACAATCACACAAAGCTCATCTTAACGCTCCAGGAGGAGATTTTTGACACAGAATGGAAGAAAACCCAGGGAGTAAATGTCTCTATGAACCCTGAGCGAACGACACCTCTCTCTCAGGTGAGAGAGGCTTTCAGGAAAGCATCCAAAGAGCGGAGAGAGAGAGAGGGGGACGTACCGCTCAGGAGATTTCTGGCCAATCGGGGGCCTCGCGGTGCAAGGCTTTGAGCCAGAGAGACCGTTAGCGGTTAGCGTCGATCCATTTCCATAAACATCTGCGCGATATGCAAAGCAGCGTGGGACGGGCCTGCCGTGGGAGGGGCCTGCCGTGGCGCCTAGCGGTTTGTCTGCCGCGACTACGGCGGTGCGCATTTGCATTCTCCTGTGAGAAACGCTCCAGAGAGACGGTCAGTAAGGCTGAGAGAAAGAGACGGTCAGTAAGGCTGAGAGAAAGAGACGGTCAGTAAGGCTGTGAGAAAGAGACGGTCAGTAAGGCTGTGAGAAAGAGACGGTCAGTAAGGCTGTGAGAAAGAGACGGTCAGTAAGGCTGTGAGAAAGAGACGGTCAGTAAGGCTGTGAGAAAGAGACGGTCAGTAAGCCTGTGAGAAAGAGACGGTCAGTAAGGCTGAGAGAAAGAGACGGTCAGTAAGGCTGAGAGAAAGAGACGGTCAGTAAGGCTGTGAGAAAGAGACGGTCAGTAAGGCTGTGAGAAAGAGACGGTCAGTAAGGCTGAGAGAAAGAGACGGTCAGTAAGGCTGTGAGAAAGAGACGGTCAGTAAGGCTGAGAGAAAGAGACGGTCAGTAAGGCTGTGAGAGACGGTCAGTAAGGCTGAGAGAAAGAGACGGTCAGTGAGGCTGAGAGAAAGAGACGGTCAGTAAGGCTGAGAGAAAGAGACGGTCAGTAAGGCTGAGAGAAAGAGACGGTCAGTAAGGCTGAGAGAAAGAGACGGTCAGTAAGGCTGAGAGAAAGAGACGGTCAGTAAGGCTGAGAGAAAGAGACGGTCAGTAAGGCTGTGAGAAAGAGACGGTCAGTAAGGCTGAGAGAAAGAGACGGTCAGTAAGGCTGAGAGAAAGAGACGGTCAGTAAGGCTGTGAGAGACGGTCAGTAAGGCTGAGAGAAAGAGACGGTCAGTAAGGCTGAGAGAAAGAGACGGTCAGTAAGGCTGAGAGAAAGAGACGGTCAGTAAGGCTGAGAGAAAGAGATGGTCAGTAAGGCTGTGAGAAACAGACAGTCAGTAAGGCTGTGAGAAAGAGACAGTCAGTAAGGCTGTGAGAAAGAGACGGTCAGTAAGCCTGTGAGAAAGAGACGGTCAGTAAGGCTGAGAGAAAGAGACGGTCAGTAAGGCTGTGAGAAAGAGACGGTCAGTAAGGCTGAGAGAAAGAGACGGTCAGTAAGGCTGAGAGAAAGAGACGGTCAGTAAGGCTGAGAGAAAGAGATGGTCAGTAAGGCTGTGAGAAACAGACAGTCAGTAAGGCTGTGAGAAAGAGACAGTCAGTAAGGCTGTGAGAAAGAGACGGTCAGTAAGGCTGTGAGAAACGCTCAGAAGAGACGGTCAGTAAGGCTGAGAGAAAGAGACGGTCAGTAAGGCTGTGAGAAAGAGACGGTCAGTAAGGCTGTGAAAAACGGTCAGTAAGGCTGTGAGAAAGAGACGGTCAGTAAGGCTGAGAGAAACGGTCAGTAAGGCTGAGAAACGCTCAGAAGAGACGGTCAGTAAGGCTGAGAAACGCTCAGAAGAGACGGTCAGTAAGGCCTTTGTGTCTAAACAAAGGCTCCGGTTCTGACTCCTCTGAGGGGGGAGGGGCTGGACTGGGACCATTCTTACTGGAGACTTTTTATTTATTTATTTTCTTACAGTAAACATGTCAGAAAATAAAGTTTAATGTGCCATTCTGTCCTTCACGCTGCAGCACAGACATGTCAGACACAGCTGAATTACGCGAAGTCATCTGCACGTATGCTGGCTTGTGTCGCAGAGCACACGGTGTGCGGTGGAAGACTGGATTCACTGCACCCAGGATTACAGCCTGTGGCCTTCGCTGTTCCGGTTCCTCATTTAGAAGAAATTATTTAAGACAATGACGCAACCCAGACTCTGTAGACTGCACAAAGCGTCAGATCTGTGTGTGTGTGTGTGTGTGTGTGCGTGTGTGCCTGTGTGTTTGTGTTTGTGTGTGTGAGAGAGAGAGTATAATGGTGTGTGTGTGTGTGCCCGTGTGTTTGTGTTTGTGTGTGTGTGTGTGTGTGTGTGGAAGTAGGTGTTGTGATGGTGTGTGTGAGAGGGTGAGTGTGTGTGAGTGTGTGTTGTGAGGTGTGTGGTGTGTGAGGTGAGGGTTTAATGTATGGTGTGTGAGAGGGTATGCTGTGGAGAGTATGATGATTAAAAAACTCCAGGAGTAATTTCTGTTTTAATTTACTCATGTTGAGCAAGCGAGCTAGAGCGTGACATCTAATTTTCGACTTTTCACTCAAATTAAGTGCTTTCTCTTTGAGTCTTGCAATGCTACCAATGCCTGTTAAATATCATGATCAATAAACAACAAAAGTGTCAGACACCAAAAGCCATTTGGCTAAATGAAACGGGTAATTTTTTTAAAGACCTCCAGATATCTGTATTTATAGAAAGCAGTGTATGTAAAAAATGCAGACTCCTGCATTAATGCAACCGCTGATGGTGTGTGTGAGAGGGTATGATGGTGTGTGTGAGAGGGTGTGATGGTGTGTGTGAGAGGGTATGATGGTGTGTGTGAGAGGGTGTGATGGTGTGTGTGAGAGGGTATGATGGTGTGTGTGAGAGGGTGTGATGGTGTGTGTGAGAGTGATGGTTTGAGAGGTTGAGGTGTGTAGAAAGATATATGTTGTGTACGAGGTATGAATGGTGTTGTGCGAGGAATGGTGGTGAAGATATGAGTTGTGACAGAGCATATGGGGGAGAGGTATGGGGTGTGAAGGGCTGATGGTGTCGTGTAGCCTTATACAGAGCCAACACACAGGACTCACAGTTTATGCCCCTACAATACACATTTCCAGTCAAAGGGGGGACAAATACAGAGACAGAGCCACAGGGCCACAGAGGCACAGGGCCACAGAGTCACAGAGCCACAGGGCCACAGGGCCACAGGGCCACACACAGCCACAGGGCCACAGGGCCACACAGAGCCACAGGGCCACAGGGCCACACAGAGCCACAGGGCCACAGGGCCACACAGGGCCACAGGGCCACAGAGACACAGGGCCACAGGGCCACAGATGCACAGAGGCACAGGGCCACAGGACCACAGGGCCACAGAGCCACAGATCCACAGAGCCACAGGGCCACAGGCACACAGGGTCACAGAGGCACAAGGCCACAGGGCCACAGGGCCACAGAGCCACAGAGCCACAGGGCCACAGAGCCACAGGGCCACAGGGCCACAGGGCCACACAGAGGCACAGGGCCACAGGGCCCAGCAGGGCAGCTAGAGGTGCTGTTAATATGAGCAGCAGTGAGGGACGGCAGCTGCTGTCGGGCTGCAGAATCGCTGTGGTCAGGAGGGGCTTAGTCAGCACAAAGGGAGCGGCCACCCGGAAGCTTAAATTATGGGAACACAATCAGCGACCGAAACTTACCCAGCCACCACCCCAAACTCTAACCCAGCCGCCACCCCAAAATCTAACCAAAAGACGACCCCAAACTCTAACCCAGCCACCACCCCAAACTCTAACCCAGCCACGGCCCCAAACTCTAACCCAGCCACCACCCCAAACTCTAACCCAGCCGCCACCCCAAAATATAACCCAGCCCAAACTCTAACCCAGCCACCACCCCAAACTCTAACCCAGCCCAAACTCTAACCCAGCCACCACCCCAAACTCTAACCCAGCCACAACCCCCAACCCTCAAACGCTCTTTCCACATCATTTCAGTTCCCGTCTGGCTAAATACCCACAGTTCAGTTCTGCCTGCACAGTAAAGGCTGCATTAATGCGTCTGGCTTTTGCCAGTACGGTCTGAAAACACTCCTGGATGTGCACGCCTGCAGCAGAAGGGCAGTTATTTATGAATGGCATTCATGCTTAAGAGGGCAAACTCTTTTCAGGCAGAGCCAATGGTTTCCAGCCAACCGTAGAGCTTCGGTTTTGTGTGTTCAGGGGGAGAATCCAAGCTCGCCTTGTTTGACCTAATAAATCCTCCCTCTCCACAGTCGACGGAGAAAAGGGCCTAGCTTGCGACTTGCTTTAAAACGGCCAGACACAGTTAAGTGTTTAGTCTATGTCTCATCTAACAAAGTGTACGCAACTTTATAAACAATCTCTTCTTCTTAGTTAGCCTACTACTCCTTTAAAAATTGCATTTATATTTTAAGAATTCTATCTATAGAAATATTTGTGCAGCAGGAACATATAAAATCCTCACCCAGGACAGTGTATTGGTTGTAAATAGTAGAATGTACTGGAATGGCCAAAACTTTAAAATGGGCTTGATACACCCAAATCCAAACTCAAACTCAAATCCATTTGCTACTTAAAACACTTTAACGTCAGTCTCCCTCTTGCACTGACTAGAACACCTACTGTTAAGTTGCAGGGTTATATAACGCTGAACGCTATTGGTTGGGACCCTGATGACTTGAATCTCTGCTATTTCCCTAAACCTTCAAGTGTGCACTTTTGTAAGGGGCTCTGGACAACAGCGTGTGCTAAATTGCTATTACAGTACTCCAATCCTAATAGACCAATGCGATTACCGAGTACAGTCGCATGAGTTGCGTCAAACCCGCGGGCACTGTCTTACAGAACTACCAACTCTAACTGCCTGAGGTGCTCATTTACGCTTAGCGCTATATAATGCAGTCTATTACATTACAACCTGTTTACAATGTGTCTACCTTTTAGCTTTATACAGTTTAGCAGCTATGCACCCACAATTGATATAGCCTATTACTAAATTGCCTTAGTTTCCTGAACCGATTTTTAAATTTTTTTTATTTTTAAGTCAAGTCAAGCGCATTAGCTGCATGCATAAATACTAGTCCATATTCAGATCGTCTCCCTGTATCAGTGACACGTCTCAGTGCGTCTCAGTGCATATTTTTTCCTGACCGCAGGACAGCGGACGTTTCAGCGCTCGTTTCTGGCTCGGTGAGTCTCCGTTTATTTCCCGGGCCTCCGGCGTTCTCTCCTGCGCTGTCCGTGTTCTCGGAAGACCAGCCGTGCCTCGCGGCTCCGGTAAAAAGGGAGGTCAGCGCGCTACGCCAGGCGCGTCGCGGTACGCCAAATCAGGAGCGAACCTCAGAGCCCGGCAAACCGAAAAGCCAGGCGTTAAAAAAATGAAAAAATGAGTCCTCTCGACATGGAACCGGGTTTGACGTTCCCTAGGAGCAATCAGACCGGGAACGTCGCGGTGCGTACCCTAGGAGGAATCAGACCGGGAACGTCGCGATGCGTACCCTAGGAGGAATCAGACCAGGAACGCTGCGGTGCGTACCCTAGGAGGAATCAGACCGGGAACGCTGCGGTGCGTACCCTAGGAGCAATCAGACCGGGAACGTCGCGGTGCGTACCCTAGGAGCAATCAGACCGGGAACGTTGCGATGCGTACCCTAGGAGGAATCAGACTGGGAACGCTGCGGTGCGTACCCTAGGAGCAATCAGACCGGGAACGTCGTGGTGCGTACCCTAGGAGCAATCAGACCGGGAACGCTGCGGTGCGTACCCTAGGAGCAATCGGTACGGGAACGTCGCGGTGCGTACCCTAGGAGGAATCAGACCGGGAACGCTGCAGTGCGTACCCTAGGAGCAATCAGTACGGGAACGTCGCGGTGCGTACCCTAGGAGGAATCAGACCGGGAACGTCGCGGTGCGTACCCTAGGAGCAATCAGACCAGGAACGTCGCGGTGCGTACCCTAGGAGCAATCAGACCGGGAACGTCGCGGTGCGTACCCTAGGAGCAATCAGACCGGGAACGTCGCGGTGCGTACCCTAGGAGCAATCAGACCGGGAACGTCGCGGTGCGTACCCTAGGAGGAATCAGACCGGGAACGCTGCGGTGCGTACCCTAGGAGGAATCAGACCGGGAACGTCGCGGTGCGTACCCTAGGAGCAATCAGACCGGGAACGCTGCGGTGCGTACCCTAGGAGCAATCAGACTGGGAACGCTGCGGTGCGTACCCTAGGAGCAATCAGACCGGGAACGTTGCGGTGCGTACCCTAGGAGGAATCAGACCGGGAACGCTGCGGTGCGTACCCTAGGAGCAATCAGACCGGGAACGTCGCGGTGCGTACCCTAGGAGCAATCAGACCGGGAACGTCGCGGTGCGTACCCTAGGAGCAATCAGACCAGGAACGTCGCGGTGCGTACCCTAGGAGCAATCAGACCGGGAACGTCGCGGTGCGTACCCTAGGAGGAATCAGACTGGGAGCGTCGCAGTGCGTACCCTAGGAGCAATCAGACCGGGAACGTTGCGGTGCGTACCCTAGGAGGAATCAGACCAGGAACGCTGCGGTGCGTACCCTAGGAGCAATCAGACCGGGAACGTCGCGGTGCGTACCCTAGGAGCAATCAGACCGGGAACGCTGCGGTGCGTACCCTAGGAGCAATCAGACCGGGAACGCTGCGGTGCGTACCCTAGGAGCAATCAGACCGGGAACGCTGCGGTGCGTACCCTAGGAGCAATCAGACCGGGAACGCTGCGGTGCGTACCCTAGGAGCAATCAGACCGGGAACGTTGCGGTGCGTACCCTAGGAGGAATCAGACCGGGAACGCTGCGGTGCGTACCCTAGGAGCAATCAGACCGGGAACGTCGCGGTGCGTACCCTAGGAGGAATCAGACCGGGAACGCTGCGGTGCGTACCCTAGGAGGAATCAGACCAGGAACGTCGCGGTGCGTACCCTAGGAGCAATCAGGTGGTACCCTATAGGGACATAAACCTTTTCCCCTAGCAATAATTCATTTGTAGCTTTTTTGCGTGACTTTCAGGGTACGTTTGGGAAATTTGTTCCCCAAAAAACAAATAAGTACACCCACTGTACCTTTATTTCTCAGACTGTACGCTGCTTCACCCATTCATTTGCACTAAGGTGGCAAGAAAAATGTTAGGAACTAAAAGTGAAAGATGTGTGCACCATGTTGTAACTTCCCCAATGAAAAATTCCCAGATTACCTACTACAGCATTAGTAGTAGCCTAATAGCAGTAACAACTATAACTGATATCATGGGTTGGATTGATGCAGTGCTCTCAAAGCACTTCACATTGAAGTGGGGAGCCTCTTCTGGTCCCCACGCCCATGTGGCAGCCATTTTGAGCCACAAATGAGGATTAGCTGGTATAACACCGAAAATACTGGCTTTAATGAGCAGTTAGTGAGGTTAACAATGCCAGTGTCAGGTTTCAGAATAAAGGCAATGACAGAACTGGAAGGACACCCAAAAAAAGTTTTCCCCCATTATTCTACAAGCCCGTCATGAATAGGATGTCTAGACTCAAGCTCGAAATTAGCCAGATGGTGCATTTCGTGGCACCTGGTTAGTCAAAATATGCAGAAGGGATGGTTCTGTTCTACAGGATGAATTTCGAAGTTCAGAACCAAATTTTTATTATATATATTATGGCCAAAGAACACAGGAAAATACAAAATAATTTTTGGTGCAGTTCCCCTTTAACAAAAAATGAAAATGGGCTGAACCTGCATTGCATTAGCCAATCATTTCTCAAGTCATGTCCTTCTATATGGAAAATGTCCTCAGTGGTTTAGCAAGACGGCATTATGAAAACTGCACGGACACATAATGTTCCTTTCTTTCCTGTCTTTTGTGTTTTTTTCTCCCTGATTACTTCTGCAAATTGTATTGGAACTTTTGCTTTTGAAATGAATGTTTTGCCAGTGAACTGACAAACTTGGCTGCACGGGCTGTATTCTGGCCTAAAGACTGTTGGACTGGCCAAACCACCCACCCAGAGCACAGGAATAAGAATCCTCCAGAAGCAGTCGGCAGTGGGGGGGGGACGTTAGCGCATTGCGACGTTAGCGCGTTGCATCCTAACGGGAATTCAGTTCCTTCTCTCGTTCTTTTTCATTCTTTTCCGTTTCTTTCAGGAAAGCATACGTACAGAAAATATGCAGACTAATATAATAAGCATATATTTAGCAAAAGTCTAAGTTATTAGAAGGCTAGCAACACACTGCAAAATGATCAGTATGTGCCATATAACCGTTGGTTAAGCTCTGATACTGATCACACACAACGTGCGGGCGCACAACACAAAAGGAGAGTTGACTTTCGACTCGTTTAGACCATCAAGCACTGTAACAGAGCAGCTCATTTGGGTCTGTTGGCTTCAGTCGGACATTTGAGCTAAAACATAAAGTATATTTCACACCAATATATTTCACATAGGTCTACATACTGCAATAATTGAAAAAAGTGGAAATAATTTGTATATTTGCCAATATATTGTGAGGCCTTGCAGTGTCTGAATATATTTCGATTTATATATTTCCAGCGCGTTCCATTTGCGTACGAGACGCACAGAGGGACGGGAAAGGACAAACGCTCGCGGAGGAAGCCATCTTCTGGTGAACGGCTGAAATCATTGCCCAACTTCTAAAGTGACCTTTAAAGAACATCGCTTCTCAAACCCATTTTTCTCTCAAGCATATAATTAGCCGAGAAATCGGTAACAGTCGGCAACTAATTCTCTCCCTCTTAATTGTATCTTGCAGAAGCTTTCTTTCTCGTTGCGTCATGAACATTGTGCGGTGTTTGCACACGTCTCTGGATTATTCGACCACGTGGAGAGATTTTGTTCTTTGTTCTCGGTGCCTGCAGCGAGGGCATGTGGGTGGCATAGAAATCGGTTACCCGGCACAAACTGCGCGTTAAACCTGCTTTAAAATTCCCTCATTTCCTCAACAGAGCTTTTGTTACGCCCCGTGCAAAAGCTTGCATCATAGGCACTAACGGGGCGATTTACTTCCCCAAGCGAACGGTTTTACTTTCACCACGCAGTGACTAAACCGAACTGAATTGAACTCAAAGCCTGACGGCAGGCTGAAATTCCTTAGCCCGGTTCGGCTTTGCGTTATACGATTTCTGCTAAAGAGCAGAACAACACGAGGTTGGATTGGATCAGCCCCTTAAGTGGCACTCTTGCCAACAACCGAGCAAAACACGCGCAAACAAGAGGAGAACAGGAATCGGCACAACGGTGAGATTTCTGGAGCCCCTTTCACGCGCGCGGGACAGCCTGCTCTTGCCCAAGATCCAGTGCTGGCTAAACCAGGACAGGCCTGGACAAGATCCTGCACAAGATCCTGCACATGCCTGTGCCACAACTCCGCAAATTCCCCTTAAATCTTCCGTCATGTTTTGCATGTACTTTGCCGCCTGTAATCCAACACCCCAGCTCGACTTCTCCACGAGTCAAAACAAACAGTGTTGTCTGGCCGGGCGCCCCTTGCTCGACAGGGTAAGGTGACTTTTGCGCAGGAACATTCTGGTTCCGTTTACACGCACAAACAGATCTGGCCGCAGTCAAGGCTTCTGAGGTCGATGTTTCCGACAACATTCTTCACTGAAGCGGGAAGATCGCAAATACAACACACAGCTCAACGAACTCTCGGGCTCAACACTCGTTAATAAACTATGTCATGACTCCCGCATTTCTACGCCATCCATTTACTTTTCCCCACCCGGCGAGAAAATTTATGGGCAATAAGGAGCCTCTGGGCCCACAAGGAACAGGGCGTACTCACCTGTGGGGACGAACAACAGGAAATATGAGGCATCAGATCATCTAGAGCTGTATCTCATCAATGGTAACACTAAAACAGTGGCCGGCTCACAGCATGCTGAGTTATGTGTGTGTGCATGGGAACAGGCATGCTTTTATTTCCACAGAACCTATGCAGCGCAACTGAGATAGCATTCAAAACCGCAGGCTTTCTTTCGAAGTTACGACATTGTCGATTGTTGGACCGTTGTTCTACCTTTCATTATTCATATTTCTCAGTAACTTTCATGCCGCCATCTTTCCCAAACTCGAATAATTCCCCTAGATCTGGAAAATGATTATTTACAAATCCAGTGAATCAGCTCTGCAATAAGCAGCTCTGCCGTTCTGTATGGAAACTAGAAGGACAAGCATCAGAATGGCTCTGCCTTTATTCAGCTTCCCTTCCGTATCACCGTGCTCTGATAAATCTCAGTCAGAGCTTGTACATTCACTACCGGCTCCCTGACTGGAATGTCCTCAGTTGTCGCTGGGGGAAGACTTGCCAAAGCAGCGAGGGACTCTGTTCCCCTTTCATTTTCAAATTGACTAGAACCTTCAGCCAGCTGGGAACAGCCAATCAACTCAGCCTAAGACTCTGAGGTAGTCCATGACCAGGGGAAAAGAAGTGCATTTTGGGAAACTAGAAACCTGATCAGGAAGGTGCAAAGGAAATTCTATTTTTGTTTTATTTGATTTAGAAAAACTTGAGTCTGCAAAAATGTGTGTTGTATACTATAGTAAAGCTTAAGGAAAACACTGAGTGTGTTAAAAGATTGCCTTTAGCCAAGCTCATGCCAGCAAAAGGGCTTCACCTAAAAAAAATTAAAGATTTAAAAATGAAACCTTTCATCAAGAGCATGAACAGCACAGTATCTAGGAAAAAGAAACAATTCTGTGCCTCCCTTTTTTTGAAATGACAAGGAGGGAACTACTGCTGGCAGGTGGTTTGTACAAGCCTACATGCTAGGAACATTCCAGCATTCCCTCAGCTGTACAACAATACATTTTCATCCACAGGCAAAGGAATATATAATAAATTACTTGATTTACTGCATAAATTATGATTTACTCCATAAAAGATCCATGTGCCAAGTCACATGCTAAATTCCCTACTCAGACTAGCCAATGGGCAAAACCTCTGCTCTGCTGTGACCAATCATCTGAATGTAGTCCACATTTTTGCAAGAAGAACTTTTAATACCTGCTATGGAGTTGTATTATATTTGAAAACATGCACAAGTACTTTATACCAACTCCCCACCAGAATAATGACATCTTACATTATCTCAACTATGAAAAACCCTGAGCTGACTTTGGAGCATTTTTCCACAAATGAAGTTTGGGAAAAATGAATCAGGCTCAGTGTACCTTAAAGCTACCAGCAACCTGTTTGGGCTCCTAGAACCTCAAGTGTACAAGCAAACTGGTCAGGGTCATACTACCAAAAGGTTACAAACAACACAATCAAGCAGAGCTCAGAGTACTGTACGGCTGTGAGCCTTGTGCAATCAGATTTCTTCCATTTCACGTCCTGAAATACTGTTTCGAATGTCCAGCGGGAAATCCCACCTGAGGCAGCCAACGGTCAGTGGGACAGAAGTTCAGTCTCAGAGAGTTCACAGAAGGAGACGCGTCTCACAGAAGAAGACCACCCTAATATTTCTTCTAGCGGCTCGGCGGTCTGTTTTCTGTCGGTCTCCATGCCGACTCGGAGCACGCCGGGGAAACGAAAGGCCTGTGAGAGCGTGGGCCTCGGAGCATCCAGCTCTGTGCTGAACAGCAATCGGCCCCCAGGGGCCCCCAGTCCTGCCCAGTCTCAGCACTCTGGGATTGCTGTGTGGAGGACTGCATCATTTCTTGACAAAATTATTATTATTATTTTTTTTTTTTTACTGATTTTTGGTTTTTCCACACGTCTCCCACACACAGCAGCACTTCTAAGACCGCCTTGCCACCAAAAAAAACATATCACTTTTTTCCACATTTCTGGATGCCTGTGGTTTTTGCACCACTGAACTCTCAAATGTGCATTTGTCTTTGAAATGAGGGGTTTATGCACTGCAACCCTACTATAATATCCCTCTCTATGTAGCAGTCAACAGACTGTTCTTGCTGACAGTCTGATCACGTCCTGCATTGACATTCTCAGTCACCAGGAAGAGTTGCTCTTCGGTTTTTACTTGCATATCGCACTAATGCACGAGCATCATGGTCATCGAATATGAGCTTTCCACCACAATTTTCCGACCCTACTTACTGATAATAAAAGCAGATGTCACTTAGGTCACTGCTCCTATTGAAACACTAGCCAGCTGAGCAGTCTTTGTGACTGAAGCTCCCGCCATCCCTGCCCCAATAATGAACCCTCGTTCAAAGTCACTTATTTCTTTTCCTCTTGCCATCTTGATCTGAAATTGAGGTCAACTGGGCCTGCTCAGCAACAGAGCTTGATACGGTGCTAACTGCTTAATTGTATCATGCAGTACACCTGTATGGAAGCACCTGAATTCATTATGTTTTTCCCCTAATTTATTCAGGTTTTTCCTTTAACTTGTCACCTGTCTGTACATACAGAAAGAGAGAGAGATCAGACGAGCACACGGTATGACACACTTGCGGTATGACACGCACGCAGTATGACACGCACGCGGTATGACACGCACGCGGTATGACGCACGCGGTATGACACACATGCTACGACATGTGCTACGACACAAGCTCTCCCAAACCCACAGATGATGTAGCAGTGCTGAGGGAATCCACAATTTGAGGAAGAAATAAGCAGTGGGAATAAATGTGTTTAAATAATTCAAACCACATATATTCAAAAAGGTGAATGTTCATCTTAGAAAGAGCAAGCAAAAACCTTGGGTGAAATTAATGAAGTGCGAACCCATAACCTGGCCATAACACCATCACATATTCTGGGACTACAAGGCAGAAGAGGCAGCCACACCACTTCAGATGAACTGTTCCCGAACAAGAGAAAGAGGGCTATTCATGCAAATGTTCTATGAGTCATTTGAAATGAGTGATTAATATTAAGCTGAAGTTCATGTTTTTCAATTTAAAAAATGCTGTGCTGAGGTCCAAAGCTAGGCATAAACGCTAGTAATTACAACAGTCCGGGTGTCAGACCAGGGGGGTCAACCAGAGGTGTCAAATCTCTTCTAAAAAGGGGCCAACATGGGTGTGGCTTTTTGTTTTTATCCCAGCACTACAGCACCCGATTAACTAATTAATATCAGGTGTCTCAGTGTCGGGCTAAAACAAAGGCCCTTTTCAGATAAGACTGGACAGTGAAAACCCCCTGGTTCAAACAAACTATGAGTTACTTTTCTGACATTTGGGAGAGTCAGCTTCATGCGATTCCGCACATGATTGTACGCTAAACTCTTCTGGCAAACTAGAGTATATGCTCTTCCTGTTCTTACAGTCACTTTGTTTTGCAAACTCACTCTGTTGCAAACTGTTGACATCTGTGTTCTTGCACATCATCAGAAATGAGCTCCACCAAGCCAAAATCAAAGTCAAGTTCTCCAGCCATGCAACAGTCACTGGACCCTTCACCCATTGCTGGGAAGTGCTTTCACAGTGCAAATGAATGCTAAAGCTATATTAACCCTTTAAGGTGTACAATCACAAATGTGTGAATAGAATGTTCTTCACTGAAGATTCTAATGCTGATGTAACAATCACTAATAGTAACTGAAAGCAAAGTAGTTCTAGAACACTGACTTAGAATTTTGAAAAACATTCCAAAATAACCTACTCCTCAAAGGGTTAATGGTCGATGCGTGAGGTTTCAAAAAGCACCCCAATGGTTGGTGTTTCAGTGAGCTGTCAATCCCATCACAATTTACTTCTGTGAGCCAATCAAATGACCGTGCTTTCCAAAGCAAAGAACAAATGTTCATACTGGCGAGTCGCTGACAGCGTATCGTCGCTCCACCCATTTTTGGGGGTCATACAACCTCATTCCCCCAATGCTAAAGCTGGTGCCTTAAGTCTGGGCCCTCTGTCATGGCTTCCATTGTGCTGCAGCAGTCAGGAATTCCTGCACTCATGCAGTATTTTAAACACGGCTTGCTTAGCTTGTTTACACACTAAAAATATAAAATATTTGGCCCTTCCAAAAATGGGTATTATTCCTTGTGTGACATTCCTCACACCCTTGTCTCAGTTTCTACTCCATAAAATTGGCTTTTCCAACATGTGCATTCTTCTTCTGTTATGAGACGATGTCTCCCTGCCAGGTTGACAGATTTTAATGTCTGTCATCTCCCGAGACATTTTTCTGATGGAAGGGTTTATCGCCGTCTACACTGTTAACAGGCAAACTCACACCTCTCAGCTGTCAGGACCAGGACCATAAATACAATCGCCAGGCTGAACCAAATTTAAAAGGCGCGCTTATTACAATACTTCAGCAGGCTATCCAAGGTACACTATATGACCATAAGTATCTGGACACCCCTTGGTCTGGGGCTGTTTTTCATGGTTTGGGTTTTGGGCTAGGCCCCAAAGTTCCAGGGAAGGCAAATCTTAATGCTACAGCATTCAATCACATTCTAGACATTCTAGAAGGCCGTTTCCTGTCTCAGCATGACAATGCCCCCGAGCACACAGCCAGGTCCACGAGAAATGGTTTTTGTCAGGAATGGGATGGAAGAACTTGACTGGCCTGCACAGAGCCCTGAACTCAACCCCAATCAACACCTTTGGGATCAATTGGAAAGCCAACTGTGAACCAGGCCTAATCGCCCAATCAGTGCCAGACCTCACTAATGCTCTTCTGACTGAATGGAAGGAAATCCCTGCAGCAATGCCCAATATGTAGTATAAAGCCTTCCCAGAAGACAAGAGGTTGTTATAGCAGCAAAGGGTGGACCAACTCCATATTAATGCCCATAATTTTGTATGACATGTAGCCTACTTTATATACAATGCTGGTTTTACGAGGAGTTCTCCAAGTTTCCACAGCATGGCTCACTATAGCACTGGGGAGGATGCAAGTTGTGTTCTTTGGTCTTCACAGCAACTAAAGAAGACGGTTTTAAGTGCCTTTATTTTCTCACATTCAGTCAGTTCTAGTCTTCATGCCAGCCGTTTATGTGAAACGCTAGTGTTTGTCAAAATTTGTGTAATCTTCAGAGACTCCCCACGCTAGAAATAAACAGAAATCCACCACTTTCATGAACTACTCCCTTTGGATAATCGCTTTTTCTTGGAGCTCGCCACCGTTAGCATTAGCCACTCAAGCGGTTATATTTTTCATCTTCCATAAAGAAACACAGTGGAGATAAGAAACATTACAATAAACTGCCATCTGTGCAGTTCAGCCTTACCCAACAGACTGCTGCAACATCCCTCTAAATAAGAGAAGTAAGAACCTTTGCGCAATTTTCCTATTAGTCATTTTGAAATGAAAAATAATGAAATCTATTTCCCTCTCCTATTGTTTCAGCTCACATTTTTAACTTGTGAAATTTTTACCCCACCCAAACAGAGATCTGAATTTCAGAGGGTTCATCACATGGTAAAAGCATTGCATTTATGTATTAAATAATGACGTTTGAAGCTAAGCAGGCACTGGTTTGGTCAGCACTTGGATGGGAGACTACCTTGCTGGTGAAAGAGTGTTGGTGGAGCAGTAGGGGGCATGTGCCCCTCTAAACCAAACTGAAAATCCAATACCCCAGCAGCCTGATGAAGGTGCTGTCTTTCAGGTGAGATGTTAAACTGAGGTCCTGACTCACTGTGGTCACTAAAGTTCCTGTGACATTTCTGAGAAGTGCAGGGGTGTTAGCCCCAATGCTCTGGTATAATTTCTATGAAACTGGCTCTTGCCATCTGGCCACCTAATTATGGATGGATGATTGGCTACACAATCCATCCATCTAATCACCTCTACACCTGATTGGCTACACAATCCACCCACCTAATCACCTCCTACATGCGACTGGCTAGGCGATCCTTAGACTTCCCCAGGTGATCACTGGGAAAGAGAGTTCTCATTAAACGAAGGCAGCTGGTCTGCTCTCCGTCTTCTGTTTCCATTTCTGTTTCTGTTTCTGTTTGGCTGCTCAGCTAATCCAGTTTCCCACCTGTGATTCACCTGCTGTTCTCCTGCAACTTTTCACAACCTGGTCTGACATAATGAGCAAGATACACTAAACATCACAGACACGCACTAGGCTAATACACTGAACATCACAGACACGCACTAGGCTAATACACTGAACATCACAGACACGCACTAGGCTAATACACTGAACATCACAGACACGCACTAGGCTAATACACTGAACATCACAGACACGCACTAGGCTAATACACTGAACATCACAGACACGCACTAGGCTAATACACTGAACATCACAGACACGCACTAGGCTAATACACTGAACATCACAGACTCGCTATAGATTACAGACTTGCACTAATACACTAGAGATGATAGATCAACACAGAAGATCACAGATCAACACAGATCACTAAAGATCACAGATCAACACAGATACACTAAAGATCACAGACCCACACTAACACACTAAAGATCACAGACTAGCACTAATACACTAGAGATGACAGATCGACACAGATACACTAAAGATCACAGATCAACACAGATACACTAAAGACCACAGACCCACACAAATACATTATAGATCACAGACTTGCACTAATGCACTAAAGATCACAGACCCACACTAATCCACTAGAGATCACAGGCCAATACCGACACACTAAAGATCACAGACCAATACCGACACACTAAAGATCACAGACCAATACCGACACACTAAAGATCACAGACCAATACCGACACACTAAAGATCACAGACCAATACTGACACAGGTAGCCTATACTAAATGGTGGAGGGACTGAGGTGCTGCACACTTTGACACAACAGTAATTCAGTCTAATCTGTCGGGAAATATACCATCTGTGACTGTGAGAGCCAGGCGGAGGAAAATGAAGTGCAGCACCGAAGGGTGAAGCCCCTGTGACGACTTTAACAATCTCGCAGAGAGACCTGCAGCACTTCAGGACTCAGTCCAGGTTCACGGGGGAATCCGCCCTCACCGCTCATAAATTACAAGACAATCTGCAGGAATTTTACTGCTGTCTACAGGCCTAAAGAATTTAAAATATTTATTTGACCCAGGTCTGATCCAGAATACATGCCTGCAGAACATCTGTCAAGCAATCGTACAGCCACGTATTTTATAAAATGCACGGAAACATACCGTAACGGTTATACAATCTTATAGGATGTGTGATTTTCATTATAAGAACGCTCTCCTAACTTCAGCCAAGCAGCAAATTATCAATTAGCTAGCGGCCTATATTAGCTAGCATGCAATCAAGCATCACAAACACTGTTTGCAATTTACAGTGGCAAATCACGGTCTGCTACTGGGCTCCCAAGTACACTGCCTTGCTCTTGCAAAAAACAATGATGAAGCTGTGATGTACTTTGGCTATATGGTATGTTTCCCAAAGGCACTGATTATACCTGTTAGCATATTCATTACTAACAGCAAGCTAAAGTGAGAGTTTATACTTATATAATTCATGTTACTAGCTTCACTTGGAAACCAATTAAAGAGCTATAGCCTAGTCCTAGGAAGCCAATTAATGAGCTATAAGCCTAGCCCTAGAAACCTAACCATGACTTTAAAAAGCCACAGACCGAGACTGAACAAAGAAACAATGTGAGAGGTCAGCGAAATAAAGGCTTGAGCTGCACTCTATGCTGCTGTGTGTGGTTTTGTGCCATTGTACAGTATGTAAAGTATTTTTGTTGGAATCATAACTGAAGTTTGGTTCAGTGTGTACCTCAAAAACAAAACAATGGAAATGGTTTTGTCAGGCAAACCTTTGACACAAAATCTACAATGTGCCAGGCTGCAAAACTTCAGACATGACATATTAAAACTCTCAGCAATAAACAACCAGAACAGCAACAAAATTCAATAATACATTTGAGTACACTATTTGTGAACTGTGCACTTCACGCCATTTACAAAATTGCAGCCTCCCAAAAATGCTTTCCGCATGTTCCAAATTTGCCTCCAGGATCTAAAAAACTAATGTAATCACACGCCTCATTCTCCACATTATGTTCTCCTAAATCAAAGAGCAAACCTTTCAAAAGCTGTTTTCTACTGTGATTTTGATAATGGCTTGGCTAAACAGTACTGATATAATTAACTTATAAATTCAAACTTCTGTCCCAAAACAGCATTTCAAACAAAATGTGTACCATAGGCCCATTTCACAAGATCGATCCACTTTGGACCATATTTAGCCCTGTATTCAGTATACAGTTAGGCTACTCATCGGTCTGATGGCAAAGATCTGTTGAAACAGAAATAAAGTCACAATAAAAGTTTTTTTTTTTTTTTTTTAAATGATAAATAAACCAATAATATCATGCAGGTCAGCAGTGTCAAAGGGATAAATTCACAAGTATACTTCATTATGATAAAACTGTAACACTGGAATTACACTGACCACATGTACATGCACACCACATTCCATATAATAATCCTTATTCCAGTTAGGGTCATACTCATTCATTACCTTTATTTAACCATTTATGTGCGTCATTAAAGGAATAACCCAAGGTGTCTTAGTAATTCTTCCATGTGTATGAAGTGTTTAAAATGTGCTGGGCTAGAACTGCTGCCATTGTTTTGTCATAAAATTATGGCTATCAACATTAGCGCATTAACTCATGCAAATAATTGAAATAATTCACACGTTTTTTAATGCAGTTAATTCTCATAATTTCTTATTTTGGCAGCGATGGTCCCCATAGTTGCATATCTATGACCAGGTTCCCTATCTACCACCCCCATCTATTATCCAGTCTTTAACTATTGTAATTGATAATAGTAATTAAGATTAATCGCATGAGTTAACATGTTAACGTTGACAGCCCTTGCAAAATACACTGCTTTCAGTGTCTAATCTGTTCTGTGTAACTGAACAAATTGCTGTTTTCTGCTGTTCAAACACTGCACAATGCTTAAATCTCTTAATGCAGACTTTGGTCTCTTCGTCAGTCCAGAAGTGAGGGTTTTGCGCTTGCCATGACTTTTTTTTTATTTTATTTTTTTTTACAGTAAATTAGACGGCTGACTTCAACACCCACAATGCCTTGTGAATCTGTATATGCACAGACCATGTTTAAGAGGTGTAAACAGACTAAGGTGTTCATGTATGAGGGATGCGCAACCTTGGATCTTATTTGGATTGTGCACATAGGCTACTTGTAATACAGGTTTAACCCGATGTTCCCATGGGATGTGTTGCAACTAGAATTATAGTACTTGAGGTTTCTGAACAAAATCGGAACAATGATGTGCGTGAAAACCAGGTTGTTGAAAGTAAAAAAGTTCAACAAGGCAGAATCCACCCAGACTGGGTCAGTTCAGTTCATCTGCAGGAACCGCTAGCCGCTAACGAGGTTCTGAAAAGCACGCAGAGCACTAATTAGGCTAACAGTGATGTCATCACTTTTGAGAAATTGCCTTGATAACACGATAGCCTGTTCGCAGGCTGGCTGTGTGTGTGTGAGAGCTCAGTATGTACTGTAACTTTATAGCCAGCTGTCTGCATTTGAACGACATCTGTGTTGCAGCTTGCATTTTTAATGCAACTAAACGCACCTTTAACTCGCTGGGGGAAGGCGTAGCACGGGGGACGCCTCTTGGCGCTCTAAGAGAAAGAAGTGCGCACATTTCACCCTGACCACCGTTCAAGGGAGAAGGTGCATAGCTGGTAATCTCCTGCTCATCGCAAACAGCATGCTGCACCATCAGCATGCTCTCCGAAACGCTGTGCAAACGTTATCTGCTCTGCATCTCACAGAGACCACGACAACACATTTCCTTACATTCACTTCTACTGCGTATGTAATTCTATTCTCCGTCTTATATCGCCTTAGTGTCTCTTCTACTCTCCTTGCCTTAACTACGCACACTGCAACCACGAAGAACGATTCCTTGTATGTGTAAATGCCCTTGTAAATATATTCCCTGTATGTGTAAATATACTTGTAAATGTATTCCTTGTATGTGTAAATACACTTGGCAAATAAAAGGATTCTTATTCAGATTCTGATACACTGCCGCTGGGCACTGGTACACAAACGTGTGCGTACCTGTAGCCTGCCGGTTGACAAAAGAACATTCACCTGCAAATTTCAACCTCTAATTTGCACAAAAACTGGGGATAATGTACAATTTGTATTTGTGTAATAAGTGTAAGTAGCCTTCCCTGTAGCTGAGAGGTCAATAACCTGGGTCCTGGAAATCTGCAAGGTATGCTGGGGTTTAGTTTTCACCTTAGAATTAGCAATCCAGACCTAAGAAACCAGCTCAGGTGGGTTAGCTTTGTAATCAGCCACATTAAAATGACAAGCCTAGATGGGCTGAATGGCCTGTTCTCATCACTCTCTATTCTAATGTTCTTATGTAACGGAGCAATTAAGTGCTGACTAATGGTGTTTTTTAAAATCTTTTTTTGTCCATACAAAATTAAAGAGCTGCAGGATGTCTGGTAAAAGATGAGCATTGTACTGCTGCAACTCTGGCACATGTGTTCAAGCCCACTGGTGACCAGGCCACACCCAATGAACACTCAGAGAGATCAGGGGACCACGGACTGGAGTGATTCAGCTTGGGGTTTGGGAAGCAGCCTTGAATATGTCAAATTCTCCGGGTCCTTCTATTGTGAATAAAAAACCACACAAATCAGCAGAAATCTCATATCCCTGCAAAGTGCAGTTTTCTCTGAAGACCTTACCAACACCTTTAATCATTAGCTCCCTCGTGGAAGAACTAAGCAGGGCAGCATCGAAGAGGTAAAATGAAACTCGTATCTCCTGTTGTCAAGGCCACACAGTTCCTACATATCAGCAGTCACACAGGTTCCAATGAGCACATTATTATTGCAATATATTGCTGTAATGTAGCAAGCAAAAAGAAAGTGTGTGCATGGAAACGATGGCGGATTTGTCTGTCTAGTGGGTGTCAGCTTCCAATCTACATTCAGTTAGTGTAAATTAAAGTTCACAACCAGGAGCACTGGGCATAGCCTACGTACTGATGTTAAATATACAAGGCATCAGTACATGAAGGCCTAAATTCCCTTAAAGTCTCTATTACTGACTTTCTAACAAAAAAATTCTAATCTAGTGTGCAATCTCTGCCATATTTCCAGAATCGAAAGAAGCATATAAGAACAGAATTTTAAAAAGTTGGCAATCATTCAAAAATATGCAACGGTTTTAAACTTCAAACGCAATACAACAGCGCAATGACACATTCCATCCGGACAGCATATTCGTTATGCATCTTGCTGGTTTATTTGACAGATATGACATGGAGAGTAGTCTTGTGGAAGATTATGAGCTTTGGCTACGTTGTTATTATTGTATTTGGAAGCCGTGCTAATCCAGAAGATACGTCACTGATCGGCTCTTAATCAAGTGCTATTACAACTCAGCCGTCGCCCCGACCACAGCGTTGAATGACGACGCAAAACTTTAGATCAACTTCCAGTTGGTGGACAAATGGTGAAATGTCTAGCGTTTCAAACCCAACAGGACATCGCTGTCTAAGACAAGCGTTTGGAATTAAATGATCTGCCATTTCGATAACTATTGGCCGAAGAAACTGATAAATGTCATTGTACTATATATCACATTGCCTTACAAGTAGCAGGCAATATATCCTGTATGAACGAAATAGGAAGGCAATGTATTCAGATTAGATTCACTCAATTCGATTGTTGTCGCCCACTGAATGATTGCTCAATTATTGAAACATACTTATCAACGAAATGCAGCACAATTAGACACGGACACCAGACGAGATTATTCTCATTTTAAGCAACTTAATTTAGTTCGCTTAAATGACTGATAATTGAACGAAACCACATTTTCATATTATCGAGTGGCTACTCGAAGTGGGCGAGGAAACAAACCATCCTGCATACTTATAGGCTAATACAGTGCGGTTTTTGTGTCATTTCAGAAATGTAGCTACGAAGTAGCCATGTAAAATCGCTGAGGTAGAGCAAGACTGGCAAGAAAGCAGCCGTCGTGGTTTGAGATACAATGCACTATAAGAGGGTTGGGTAAAATTACCAAATCGCGTGGTATTGCCCCAGCTCTCTATACTCACCAAGCAGCAGCAGTTTGACTTCTCTGGACGCTTTCTCTCCGTCTTCTCTCAGATTCCGATCGATCATTTTACTCCTCTCCACCGCCGCTTTGTCCTCGGCACTTAGCGTACATCCCATTTTGAAATACCAATAAGTATTCGTAGAGAGACCGATATAATAAAACTCAAACTCTCAGTTTTAGAAGCAACACAAAATACACACAGCGATTTCTTCAGCAGCCGTAATAACCGGGGAGCAGAGAGAGAAAAAAAGGCGTTGGCACCAACCCTCACATGGGAGACAGCAGCGATTTAACCGAAGTGTACTTTTCCACATACAGCTTTCCCCGACAGTGGATCAATGTTAATTTAAATCCAAAGCGTTTTTTAATGGCTGTGATACAGGCTAATTCAGATAATGTATGAGAAGTGCAGACGTAGCAAGCAGTCTTCCTTTAGGCTTTATGAGCTGACTGTTGGTTTAAAAATTAAGAACAAAAATACATGAAAGTTTTAAAAAAAATTGAACGCAATAAATATTTATAAAACGGCAGTTGTTTGTAATGTTAATCTTCAGCTTCACGTGCCTATCCTATCTATGTTTTGCTTTTATCTTTAAAGTTAAGAGTATGAGATCACTAACTGTTAGGCTCTCCGGTTCCCCACTGTTTCCGTTGCTGTTAGGGGGAAAAGTATGTAAATGACATTGAAACTCGACAACGCTTTTCTTTTTTCCCCCTCGGGGAGTGCTGGGAAATGTAGTTTAAACTCGGAACATCTAAGCCTAGAGACAAAAAATGATTTCGTGACAAAATCAGTATGTCAGTGTTTATGATTTTTATTGTTTGACTAAATACCACATTGATGATGATGATGATGATCATAACTCTTCTTCTTATTCCTCTTCTTTTTATTATTATTATTATTATTATTATTATTATTATTTATTTAAAATAATAATAATAATTTATTTAATTAATGCTAATACTATTGTTTTTGCTGTTGTTGTCGTTTGTGTTATTATTATTATTATTATTATTATTATTTAAAAAAAGAATAATAATAATAACAACAACAACACAAACGACAACAACAGCAAAAACAATAGTATTAGCAGTAGTAATAGTAGTGGTAGTAGTAGAAATGAAAACAACATTCTACCTTTTTCATTTTTTCATCGATTTTATAATAAATGTATTAAATGACACAGGAGTCCATAAATGTTTTTGACATACATTTCGAATGAACCCTCAATTCTTTAGATGGCCTACGTCATTCAAAGTGGGCTGCAATATTTACCCTTACAAGAGCTGCCAATTTTGAATTTCCACGGGCTTAAAATAAAATTAATGCGCACTAACGTTTGAGTTTGATTTAGGAAATTCTGAAAGAAGGCAAGGGCAAAGAATGAATGGATTAAGCAGCATGAAACAGTCAATGAATGCATTATAACTAGAAGAAAGTTTTTGAACCACAGGCATATTTTGGTATGTGATCGCCCCCAGTGGAGTTATATGTTATTGCATTAACACGAACTGAAACTGCTTACGACCGAAGTAAATAATCGTCCTTTCTCCTTCTTCACGGTAGGGCATTCTGACAGCTGTTCCTTACAGATTAATCAATTGCAAATAGACTACAATTACTTTGACTGCACTATAGCATACAGGTATTCCTTTCAAGTATATCACTGAAAAACTAATAAAAACTCTAATAAATCTTGGAAAATCTCTCCAGCAGATTTGTAATGATTTTACTACATTTGTACACTTTGCATTAGTGCCTAATGTGTTTTGCTGAAACGGTATATATGCATAAAATACACTGTACATTGGAGAATTAAGCTTTTTTGTCATGCAAAAAATAAAGTAATGAATGCACAAACACACGCACACATACGCTCACACACACACACACACACATACACACACACACACACAGATTATTGACACTGCTGTGAGGAGGCTTGTATCACACCACCTTATACTGCATCTATAGAACTTTCTGGTATTTTGTGGGGCCACACGGTTGATACAAGATTCTTCCGTTTTAGCTGAGTGGATTCAGTATCAAAAAGGTAAGTGATAAATAGAAATAGGGAGAGAAGACTCATTAGCATATATTTTTGTCAGATGTAGGTATCTACCTGTGGGTGTGTGAGCGTGGAGGGTGTTAATGCGATGTTGTTAATTAAATTAAAGAAAGCTTTAATAAATTCACTGAGCAGGGGAGCATGTGATGGTGAGGGGGTGATGTCACCTCATAACATGCTCCACGCACCCACTCCCTCAGTCTGAGAAATGTCATTGAGGCTGGGTTGCCATGGAAACACCTGGTTCTGAGAGATTTGCCAATTGTCCTGCAGCTAGCCACCAGAGGGCACCATTGTCAATTCTGTGCCAAAGAATCCTTACACCCCTTTAGCATTGCAGAAGTCTTTGGACAATTGGATCATAGCCTGACAAAAAGTGAAATATTTATGTAATGTGAAAAAATATGTGTCGTTGGGTATTTCCAGAGTCTCACTGTTCAAAGCTGTTTTTTTCTTCTGTTGTGGACCACTTTCTTTTAGCTACAGAAGCGTATCCATCATGTGTCTACCATCCAATTTATTTTTGGTGCCCTTTGCGTGTGCCCTTTGATTGATTGGATGGTTTTATGCATGTTGAGTTTGGAATATTCAAAGATAAAGGTAAAAAAGTTTATAGAACGGTTCAGCAGAGGTAGAAGCCATGTGAGTCTGAAATTATCAGTCTAATTTGCCCCCATCTGGTGTTTTGCAAATTGTACAGTCAGTCTTTGTCTCAAAAGAACATGGCAAGCATGGCAAACCATTGATTAGGTACCTGGATCCTTTGTTTGATGTGATTCCAAGTGATAAATCGTTCCATTTGGAATCGCCTTGGGGAGCTCATGTACTGGTTCTTGCAGCTGTCAGTGTTTCCTCTATAGCCAGTTTCCTGCAATGTGTGTATTGCGAAATAACCAGACAGGGGAATCAAGCAGACTTCCAGAGGCAGCAAAGTAGGCTAGACTGATTAGAAGATGAAAATGTTGTATTTAACCAAAATTGGGATGTTCCGATGTCTCAGTAATGGTACGTAGCTTGTAGAGCTAGTCGAGCCGACAGCTCGGGAAGTGCCAAATCACCGTCGAGTCACGTGATGCACATGCCTTAATGGCAGGATTGTGTAGGCCACCAACCTCACCTGTTCATGCCACTTGCTCATTCTGCTACTGCTGCTGCTGCTTCTGCTCTTACTGCTGCTGTTGCTGCTGCTGCTCTTACTGCTGCTGCTGCTGCTGCTGCTGCTGCTATTACTCCTGCTGTTAGTACTACTGCTGCTGCTGCTGCTGCTGCTGTAGCTACTGCTGCTGCTGCTGCTGCTGCTGCTATTACTCCTTCTGTTAGTACTACTGCTGCTACTGCTGCTGCTGCTGCTACTGCTGCTGTTAGTACTACTACTGCTGCTGCTACTACTGCTGCTGTAGCTAGTACTGCTGCTGCTGCTGTTACTACTGCTACTGCTGCTGCTGCTGCTGCTGCTGCTGCTACTGCTACTGCTACTGCTACTGCTACTGCTGCTGCTGCTACTACTGCTACTACTGCTGATGCTGCTGCTGCTGTTGCTGCTGCCCATACTGGGCTCACTCTGCTTGCCTCTGGATCTGTGCCTTTCAGCCTTTCGCTGTTGGTTCTGCTTCTCGTATGACCCGCACAGAACAGAAACCCCATGTGATCTGCAGCGTTCTCTCCCTGTTATCATTTTGGCAGGCTTATGCAGACAGGGAGTGATAAGAGGCAAAGAATTGATGCCAAGGTTGCATTCACTCTAAATGTCAATAAATATTGCTTAATTCAATCGTGAGTTGCCTGACCGAAATATTATCCATAGCACCAGATTCTGACCTGTTTTCCACTCAAACCACATGCTATATTTGCCATCTGGAGAATTGAAAACATAACATAGCACTGGTTGTAGTTTTCAGAAAACACTGATTCCTCTCCTTGCCTAAAGCAATATCAGGCTAAAAGATAACACGTCACACTAAGCTGGGGGCCCTTTTTTGCTGTAATTTATTTCCTAAAACACATAAAAAATGTGGAAATGTGTTTTGGTTTTAATCAGCATTACACTCTGTTGAGCTTTGAGTTTTTTCAGTTACAGAGGAACATTTTATTCTGCTAATACCCCTTGTCATCTTTAATTTAATCTTTGTTTTTTTCTGTCTTGTGTGAATTATTTTCAAGCATATGAAAAAGGATTCGCAGTTTAAGACTGGGAATGGATTTATCCTGAATGCAACTTCTACTGACTGTAAAACTATGAGTACAGCCATCTCACACTGGAAAACTGTGTGTGTGTGTGTGTATGTGTGTGTCTGTCTGTCTGTCTGTCTATGTGTGTCAGTCTGTCTGTGTGTATGTGTGTGTGTGTGTGTGTGTGTGGGTGTTCTGTTATTTTTTACATGAATTATCCCTTATCTTATTTTCTCTTACAATCGGTCAGTGTTTTTGCTGATTCCAAATCTTAAGCCTCTGCATAATGTGTTTAGGTCCACGTGCTGCAAAGCCTGTTGGAATGTTGAGTGGTGATTATTTCCTCATTTAGGCTCTAACACAGTGATATACCGGAATCGCATTATGGAAAAAGTAAAAATAGATTGAAAATATTTCTCTTTTAAAGAAGGTTTAAGTGAAAGTAAATTCATCGAATACAAAAAAAAAAAACTACATACATTGCTTTTTCTAGAATCTAATGCTTGTAGTTTACAACTACTTGTTGGAAACCTACTGAAGTGATTGATCTTGTGGGGAATTTGGCAGAAGTGCAAGGTGCAAAGTGAAAGGAAATCAAAGTCAAACAATCATGCAGGAAATTGGTACAGAAAAACCCAGTTGATTTTTAGCCATCAGGCTATGAGGTTTGTTCCTGTTTGACAACATGACCACTGTGTACATGGATGGTTGTAATGCATAAGGGCATAGCCATTATAACGGTATGGCCATTATCCATCCAATTGTTTGAACCTAGGTTAAAAATATTATAGTAATGCTATTCCAGCTGATGTAGTGTTTTAATTTGAACTCTTAATTTAAGTGTTAAACTTTTCATGAAGAACATAAAGAGGTGTAAGGCTTTTTAAATGCGTCCTGACCTTTCTGGGTGTTTGACCGGACAGTTTGTCCCTCAGGTGAGATGTGAGGAGACACAGCAGGGGCGGTGGGGGTGGGGGGGTGGAGGGGGTGGAGGGGGGGGGGGCTGGTGCTTCTAAATGTCAGGCCTCCCCTTCATCTCCCAACTCTGGCCCTGTGTTGGGACTGTGCTATAAAGGGTTCCACACGCTTCAAACGAACTGCTGTTCGGGACGTCGAGGAGCTGTGGAAAGCTCCTTTCCGACGTTTGGATACGGGGGTTCTACATCTGAAATTTTTTGTAATTTTCCAAAACTGACATTCCAAAGTCCACATCCACTTTCCGCAGCTATTGGTCAGATGTGCAACGGGCAACGCTAATTCTCAAATGTTGTTTGCCAACCACCAGTAAACATCAGAAGAAGAAGCTGAACTACATCGCTAACATGAACACCTTACTGTGTCTTTGCCACCGTGTGCGTTTGTATGACTCTCTGCATGGCAATTATAAAGGCACACAGAAGTCGTTGAATTCTGGGATAAAACCCCACCCCTCTCCATGACGGACAGCTTCTCGCCCCTCCTCCGAGTTTAGCTACTTCAGAAAATGTGTAAACAACAACACTGTCTGGTGTGGATGGACAAAGCATCACATTCATTGTAGAAACCACTCCTTTCCCCTCCCCCCTTTCTGTGTTTCATCGAGTTTCCATGGTCACCTGCTGACCCCCTGTATGACCTCAAAGGGAGAACTCTGTTGCTGGACATAAATCATGGATCACAAAAGGATTATGGGAGAGCTCTGGAGGTGGAGAAAGGGAAGTGTCAAAATAAAGCTTTGTGATGACATCACTTTGCATCGCTAACTGCGTAACCACGGCCCAAATGCTGAAACAGTCCTATCTGTCCCAATGCATGGAGAACCTGAGTGTGCCGCTGTGTGTGTGTGTGTGTGTGTGTGTGTTTGTGTGTGTGTGTACATTTGTGTGTGTGTGTTTTTGTTGCTGTGTGTGGCTGTGTGTGCATTTGTGTGTGTGTGTGTGTGTGTGTGTGCGTGCATTTGTGTGTGTGTGTGTTTTTGTTGCTGTGTGTGGCTATGTGTGCGTGTGTGTGTGTGTGTGTGTGCATGCATTTGTGTGTGTGTGTGTGTGTTTAGGTGTGTCTGTGTTTTTGTGGCTGTGTGTGTGGCTGTGTGTGCGTGTGTGCCTGCGTGCGTGCGTGCGTGTGTGTGTGCGTGTGTGTGTGTGTGTGTATGCGTGTGTGTGTTTGTGTGGTTGTGTGTGTGTGTGTGCATGTGTGTCGGCGAGTGTGTGTGTGTGTGTGTGTGTGTGTTGTTTTGTTTGTGTGCGTACGCGTGTGTGATAAATATAGCCATTTTATTTTTAAAAAATTAAGAAAGGCAGTTCTCGGTGGTTTCTAATTGCACTGACCATGAGAATTCTCAAATAGCGTAGTTACAATGCCCTGTTCTCTGCTCCCAGAAACAATGACACAGCCAAACCACTCAGAAACACTGACACATTACAGACCACTCAGAAACACTGACACAGCCAAACCACTCAGAAAAACTGACACAGTACAGACCAATCAGAATCACTGACACAGCCAAACCACTCAGTAGCACTGACACAGCCAAACCACTCAGTAGCGCTGACACAGCCAAACCACTCAGAAACACGGACACAGTACAGACCACTCAGAAGCACTGACACAGCCAAACCCACTGCAAACCATAACAAGCTAACTCTACACTGGCAAACATAAAATGAGTCTACATACACGGAAAATAAATTTTTGGAAGAATAAAAAACAACAAGGAAAAATATCACACACACACACAAAAAAACCCAGAAGAAAATTTACAAAGAAGGATCAATACCCAATAGTCCATGTATCTTACATAATAAATAAATAAATAAATAAATACTATGAGAGGAGAAATAAATAGATTATTTTAAGAATTTCTCATCCACAAACCAGCTGTTTTCTAGAGATCTCAGGACGACAGACCATACAGTCTGTGATTACACAGTCTGAAATGATAGGGATGTGTTAGACTTCCTGTGTTTTCTCGGTGAAGTCTGGTGCTCCACCACATGTGACACCAGTGCAGTTCTGAGACAGGGGTTAAAGGTTAAAGGTCAGTGAAGTTCAAAGTAAACGAGTCCGTGTGAGTTAGCCTCACGCAGGTGACCCTGCGTGCAGCGCACGTCTGGTTTTGAGACGGCAGAATGTCAGAATGCGTCTGAGGTGTCGTTCTGTCTTCTGTTTCGGAATGGGGGAGGGTGAGGTAGTTTTCCTGTTTCTTGAAGTCAGGAATCAAATCGATTCCATCGATTCTCAGATTGTAATCGGAATCGCCACCATGGGGCTACTGATGGGAACATCAGGACCCCACCCCCCCCCACCCCACACCGCCCCCCAGCAGGTACGGCAGAGAAAATTCACAAAGAAGGATCACTACCCATCATTTATCCCCCACTGTATCTGCTTTTATTGCTGAAAACCTCCCTTCAGCTTTTTTTTGCCACAGAACAAAAAGTTGATCCTCAATTCTGGATAGCCCCTTCAATGCTCTGCACAGACCACATGGCAACCCGTCATCTGTGTGCCAGAACACGCTCGGGGTTCCCAGATCTGTGAATCATCCATCCCCAAATGCGGGGACTTTTTGTAAAATTCATGCGGAAGGCGTCAGATTAATTGTATGTACTGTCATCAATTCCAGATGCGCACTTTTAAAAGGCGGTATGGTGGGAGAAAGTCTGCAAAATTTGTATGGGAGTCAGACGGAGAATTTGGGCAGAGAATTTTGAAGGGTATTTTTGGAATTAAATGAATCCAAGCCATCTGCAACACTCAACACTGTCCTAATTAACAATCGCTCAGGAGTATAATAGCACAACACTGCATTGGGAGATTGGAGACCTTTTATATCATAACAGAGAAAGAAACACAGATACATTTTTATGTTCCCAAGTGAAATATAACTGCTGTATGAAAAAGACAGTGTTTTCACAGAGTGTGTCTTCATCAGTGAGGTGACAAGGCATTAGCTTACTCAGCAGTTTTCATCCAGCCAGTGTATGTGTGAGCATTACCCTACCCAATAGAGCTTTTTCTACAGGCAGAAATTTTGTTGTTATGCTTTGGTAAGGGCAAGATTCTTTGAAAGCTGATCTTGTGTGTGAGAGCAGGTTTCCACAAACAATACAGAGATCTCACTTTAGGACTGAGTCCTTTGGTAAAGAAGGCCCTGACTACTTATCCGTGTTCAGTCATGAATCTACTTCTGAGTAGATGATTATTATTATTATTTTACTATGAAATTTAGTTCTATTGAAAGTTTAATCAAAAATGCACACTGTTGCAATTCAGATTCTCACCAGCATGTGGCAGTAGTCCTGCCACAGGAGGTGCAACTCACAGCAGCGTGGAGAAGCATATTTTAGCCCTCTCCATCTGGTGCTTATGCAGAGATCAGCCTGGTATTACATGACCCGAGCTTGTGCTTTTAGCTGCACGTAATGGAGAGCATTACATTCATTCTGCCTGCTTTTAAACCAATCCAGTGTAATTTGGGAATTACTTCAACACCCAAATACCACAATCTTCTGATGTGAAAGAACCGAAAGAACATACCTTTATTCAACAACGTAAGAAAAGTAAGCTATTTCGAGAATAACCATGAAGGCTCAAGTCATTAAGCAAGAAGCATTGCATCTCCTAAGACACAGTCCTTCAAATAATGTTTCATTGACCTACACCCACCCCCAAGGTGAAAAAAATCACGCGTTCAAAAACCACATGTGAACATCCAACATTTGAGGAGAACACATGTGAACTATAACAGTATTCCCACTTATAAGATGAGAGCAGAAAAAGGTAACCTATGCTATTTCAAGTCATGTTTTGTGTCCACGTGAAAACTGTAGTTCACATTTTTAAGAAGTCACTGACACATGAAAACGCGAAGGTGCAAATGATTCAATGTGACCGATTTTCATTCACATGTGAAAATGTCCAGTCCAAATTTTGATTTTCACATGTGAAAAGGCCTATTTCAAATGTGATTTTTTCATAAGGGGGTCCAAGTTTGTTTCTCTCTCTGTCCAGTCTCTGTACTACATTACCCGCTCGCCCCGACCCCCCAAACAACAACCCACTGGGGAGGAGAAGGAAGGAGTGAGAGACAGAGAGAAGGAGAAAGAACTAGGGAGAGCTGAGCTGTGTAGGGCTCAGGTAAAGGAGAGACACAGCCAGGGACAGGTGAGAGCTCCGCCTCTATCCCGAGCAGTGTGGTCACAACAAGCTGCTTTGCTTACAGCCAAACACAGCAGCCCTGTGGAGGAGCGTCGGCCGCCGCTTACCCATAAGCACTCAGGAACGCCAGGGGCAGGCGAGGCTCTCTCTCTCCAGCTCTGCCTCTCTTGCTCTCCCTCTCTCTCTCCAGCTCTGCCTCTCTTGCTCTCCCTCTCTCTCTCCAGCTCTGCCTCTCTTGCTCTCCCTCTCTCTCTCCAGCTCCTGGCCTTGTCTGGTACACATTCCATTAAGGTCAATTCAATTTCACGTCACTAAATCAGGAAAGCGCATTTCAAGTTTAAGATACACTTTACTGAACCCTGTGGGCTCATTTGTTCTCTGCATTTGACCCATCCAGGCGACCCGTCGGTGGGCAGCCGCAGGGCAGCGCCCGGGAGTTCTGAGTGCCTTGGTCAAGGGCAATGGCAGCAGTGTACCTAACCTGACCAGAATACCTGGAGGAAACCTGCGCACAGTTTCGAACCAGGAGCAGGAGCGCTAACCACTTTGTCACTACTTCAGCGCCGATATTGCCCCAGCCCTGCGTGATCTGACCGCTGCGCACCACTCCTCACTCACCCTACAGCATCTCCTGCTCGCTGCGCCCTACACCTCCTGCTCTAACAGCCCTAAGCACGCTCGCGCAGCCCAAGCACTCCTCCAACAGCCCCCTACAGCACCCTGCCCCTACAGCCTACAACTCTGCTCAGCTGCAGCCCACAGCACTCTGCTCTAACACCTACGCACCCCGCTCAGCACAGCCCACAGCACTTCCTGCTCAGCGCAGCCCTACACATCCTTAGGGCTCTGATCGATCTTTCTGCTCGACCTTATCTTCATGAGAAGCAGATCCAGTCCAGCTGCTCTCTACTCTGAGCTCATGGAGCACGAGCAGAACTCAGAGCCTGGTTCTTATTTACATTTTTGGTGGGAGGGCGGACCGCTGCTGAACTGCAGGCCTGTTTGTCATCACTGACAGCAATGTTGCGCTGAGATGTCAAAAAAAGTTTAAAAAATAAAAAATAAATAACCTTTTTTGTCTTTGCTAAACAACAAACTGCTTGTCAACTACATATCTATCGTGTTGTAGCCACAATATCCAAATCTGTGTGCAGTCACGGTCAACACGTTGCATAAAATCGCAGATGCATACGGCCATATGTGGACAAATCACAAGACTCAGGCGACATATTTCCCTCCAAATTATTTCTAGGTAGCTGGGAAAAGAGTTAATGTATTCAGGTAGCAGTAAAAAATACACGCAAGTGTCAGTCTTTTTACTATTAATACCAATGGCAGCAGTGGGGTGTTCAAATCGCAAAATAAATCTTGATGATGAATAATTTAATTATAATTCAGTCAGAAGATGTGGTATTTCCTTTAATTACAAAAAAAAACAAGCAGAAACAAGCAGGTCTGCTCAAAGTTCCATCTTGGAATGTGACGGAAGCGAATGTTCCAGAATGAAGCCCCCGTCAGATAAAACATGCCCTCCTCCCCACTCTGCTCGTATGACACCTATCCCCAGTACCCTGAGGGAGCTGGCCTGGTTCTCATCTCGTACCTGAGTCATCAGGTTGGGGTGCTTTTAAAGAGGATGAGACACCCCTCTGTGGCTCTCCGAGAGAGCAGAAATCTGGGTGAGGATGTCACCCATCTTGGTCACACCCTCGTTGGCACAAAGAATGGTATAACACGGGAAATTATGTGCAAAAGTCCCTGAAAGGTTGGAGTCTTCCCCTCCAGCTCACAGGTAACATTACCGCGGCGCTTTCGTAAAGAAGAGAGGAGGGTGAGAACGTTATCCGCTAGCTGAGCTCGGTTTATCAGGCGCTAATCGCTATCCTGCCGCCGATTCTCCGGCAAAGCTAACGCTGCAGGTCAGCCGCGAAAAGCCTTGTCGGCACTTTGCCCCGTACCGTCAAATAAAGCTTCCTTGGATTGCCAAGAGTTTTCTCTCCCATTTACCTACCCCTGAAAAGGCCTCTTCAAAGGAAGGGAAATGCTAATCTTTTTTGTCTGGTGTCACAGAAGAGGCGAGAGAGAAAGTTCTCGTGGCTGTTCCTGGCTTTTATAACGACTCCTGTTTCATAAGGAGGGACACTGAATCATTCATCTCCTTTCCTTACAGCAGACCTTGTGTTCAGCTACCATACTGATACAAAACCACGGTCGGTGTGAACTGATGCTAAAGCTAAAGAAAGCGCGATAAGTTAAAGATACCGATAGTCTAACAATCATCAGAATGCCTCTGAAATTGGTTGGCCAGTTGGATTTGTTCATACCAGATTAAACACCGTGAGAAAAACACTGAAGTGAATCGCAAGCTCTCCTGACTGACCTTGAGCTTAAGCTCAAAGGCATTCAAATCTCTGCCCTCCCCAAATAGACTTTGGTGAACGGAACACACACAATATCAGCTACAAAAAGAACCAGCACACACAAAAAAACTGACTTGCCGTCAATTCCATTGCAACATAATAAATTCAACAAGTTATTTGAGATTCAATTCATAAACTGAAAAAGCGGGCAGTAATGTTCGATGAGGATTTTTCAGGTCATCAGTTGAGTGAAAGTTTTTCCTTAACTGACCTAATCGAGCACAAACCCGTTCTTCATTTTGCGGTTGGCATTATTGCACCTCCGGTCCGGCAGGGGGCAGTGTCTGAATGCAGCTTTCTTCTACGATGAGGTCGCTGTTCAGGTGGTGGTGCTGCATCAGCTCCGAGGTCTCCTCCAGAATCTGCCCGGGTATGTGGAAGTCTATGGGCGTGGGCGGGCGCGGGGGAGGGGCCTGGGGCTGTTGATTGACAGGGGGGCGGAGCTCCCCCTCGGGGCTCGGCGCGCCGCGGGAGCTCCGCGGCTCCTGGTTGCAGCCGGTGCCCTGGAGGAACTGGAGGAAGTTCTCCTCGATGGAGGCCTCCCGGCTGGGGAGCCGGTCCTCGTCGGCGGCCCGACCCCGCTGGAACAGGCAGGCCACGCCCCTCCCCAGCTCCTCGCGGATCTGCCGGTTCAGGCAGCCGTAGAAGAAGGGGTTGGAGGCGAAGCAGAAGTAGCCGATCCAGGTGACGGCCTCCTCCAGCTGGGCCAGGGAGGGGGGCGGGGAGGGGGCCAGGGCCGAGTAGAGGTGGAAGGAGAAATAGGGCAGCCAGCAGCACAGGAACTGCCCCCCGACCGCGGCCAGGACCACGGCCGCCTTGCCCCCGCCGAAGCTGCGCTGGGGGGTGTTTGGGGGCCCCTCCCCCGAGCTGGCGGCCGCGGTGGAGAGGCTGCCGAGCGAGCGGGAGCGCGGGCGGCGGGGCGTGTCCATCCAGGTGGGCAGCGGCCCCGGGTGCAGGGCCGCCACGCGCGCCACCCGGAACATGCCGCAGTACGCCACCAGGATGACCAGCAGCGGGCACAGGAAGTAGAGCAGCGCGAACAGGACCATGAAGGCCGTGCGGCCGACCCCGCCCCCGACTCCGCCCCCGACCCCGCCCGTCCAGTGCAGGGAGCAGCGCCTGTGGCCCTGCGGCGAGGGGGCGGAGCTCCTGGCCACGCCCCCCGCCCCCCCGCCCCACGGGAAGGCCCAGCCCAGCAGGGGGAGGGCGGACATGACGGCGGATTTGAGCCAGATGCCCGCCAGCACGCCCAGCGCCAGGCCCAGCGTCATCCTGGCCTGGTGCCGCATGGGGTGCACCACGTAGTAGTAGCGCTCCACGTTGATGGCGGAGATGGAGAGGATGGAGGCGGCCACCAGGCCCACGCTGAGGCCCAGGTAGGCGCGGCAGAAGGCCTCGCTGAGCGGGGCGTGGCCGGAGAGCATGCCCAGCGGCATGAGCACCAGCGCCGCCAGCAGGTCCACCAGGCACAGGTGGGAGACGAAGGCCAGCCTCCGCAGCTGCGGCGTCCGCGCGATGACCGCCAGGACGGCCGCGTTGCCCAGCAACGCCAGCGCGTCCACCAGCAGCATGGCGGCGAGCGCCAGCGGCGGCCACGCGGCCCCGCCCTCCGGCGCCCACGGGCTCGAGCGGTTGGACGGCCGCGGCGTGGGGCGGGGCGTCCAGGGCTCGGAGCCGGAGGAGTTCCGCAGGTAACTGGGGGCGACGGGGGGATCCATGGGAGGGTGGGCGGGGCCGAGAGAGGGCTGTCACTCACGGGCGCTATGGCCATGCTTCGCGGCCCAGGAAGAGGGCGCAGGAGCCGGGCTCAGGGGCCCGGGGGGGTGGGAGGGGCCTCAGCCCTGAAGCATGGCGGGTCGGGGAGCAGCGGGGTCGGGGGGGGCTCCAGGAGAACCGAAAACACTTTAGAGCTGCGGGCACTTCCGACAGCCACTGGGGGGCACTGATCTCATTCCACTGATGATCCCCAAGAAAGCTGCACCCCTCACACTTCAGCCTCTTCCATTATCAGAAAAGCTCACCTGGGGAAAGAAGAAGAAGAAGAAGAAGAAGAAAAGTTAGCACCTTTTTGAGAACAGAGCCAAAATAGATAAATCACACAGTTCTGTTCCTGGTAAATATCTCACAGCAGCGGTTCTGTGCTATGAACCGGGGACAGGGAACTACATTACCCTACAGCGCTTATTCCTCCATACAGATGGCATGCTAACACTAACGGACAGCTGCTTGGCCGCTCATGTAATTCGATGTCAGCAGCAATTTTGTGGCCTAATAATGATTTCACTGAAACATAGAAGTTATTTATGAACATTAACACTGTTTAAGTGGGGGGGGGGGGATCACTTGGCACTTTACTTAATTCAAGGTGCTAATCTCCACCATGCACTAGTCATGATATGCAACGGCTACCCTTTTCAGATCTTCGCCAGGATTACTGAATATATCCTCTGCACATATGCTAGCAACCAAGCCACACAGTTCTTTTAGCCAGAGTTTGCGGTCGGTTATAGTTCAAGTCGTCGATTTGAATATCCTCGTGGGCCATTTTTCAATTGATACATTGGATTTCGGTTCATTTTGGGTTTCGACTGAACTGAACTGGACCTGACCCCAATCTGGCTGGGCTCAACAGGCTCCCAAACGGAGCATAAATCTGGGTGAGGATGTCGTGTATCTCAAAGTCTGCCCCGTGTGGGCAGAGAGGGTAGTGAAACATGGAAAGCCACGTGCAGCCATCCCTGAAAAGGGAAATCCCCCCCCCCCCCCGCCCCCACCTACCCAACATTCTTGTGACCCTTTTGCAACATCAAAAGAGCAAGACAATAACTTTTTCTCTCTCTGTTAAGCTCAGTAGATCAAACACGGCATTAATCATTATTCTACAGCTGGGTGTCTGACAGAAGAAATGCAACAGGCCCCAAGCCTGACTTTAGGTCCATAAGCACGCCCCCACCGCCCCATCCCCCAATGATGCGGTGATGTCATACCTCAGCGTGAGCCCATCAGCCAATGAACACACACACCTTCAGAGTCCTGCCACAGACCCAGTCAAGGAGAGCTGTGATATTGGGGCAAAAATGTGCCGAGCAGCCGAAACTTCCCAATCGGCCTTCATCGCTTCCCTGCTCGTCCAAAGAAAACAAACCGACGCAACATTGACGGTTCGCCATACTTGATACTCACTCGGAAGGGGCCACATTTTTTGTCCGGTTTTTTTCCTTTTATTTGTTACCTTTTCGTTCGCGTTTGGAGACAAGTTGAAGCTTCAGCTAACGCGCAGAAGAGCTGACTTCCTGAAAGCTGGAGGAGCAGGAGACGCTCGCTCGGGTCCTCAGCGAGAATCTTCGCTTTGATGCGGGGACGAGTGTGGATCTCCGGACCCAGATTGTACAGGCCAGGACTTCCTTGTTTAGGATTAGTTACGGTACATTACCTTTCAGAGTCAATTTCTTTTCTTAATGGAGCAGAATGGGAATGAGAGGTCAGGCCAGACGAATATGCATTATGCGTACGTACTCACCGGACATATTTTCATTGTGAAATTGGAGAAATGAAGGCTGTTAGCAGTAAAGTACGGAGGAGTTTGGAGGAGGAGGGGAGATCGGAGGTCTCCCAGGTGACGTGGTGGCCGGTGTTTACCGTGGCGAGCTCACCTGGCCAAACATCTGCCGTCGCGGCGGAAAAATCTGCCAGGGCGAGCAGTGCATTTCCACACACACCTGCGGGCGCACTCCAGAAAGACTGAGAGCCAGCAGTCAGTGATCCAGCTGCCCTCTCAGAGGCAGGGACCGAGGGCACCACGGCACCCCAGACCTCAGACTGGCACACTTCAGCAGGAGGGCAGGGGACCAGCAGGGGCACCCCAGAGCTCTCAGACTGGCACACTACAGCAGGAGGGCAGGGGACCAGCAGGGGCACCCCAGAGCTCTCAGACTGGCACACTTCAGCAGGAGGGCAGGGGGACCAGCGAGGGCACCCCAGAGCTCTTAGACTGGCACACTACAGCAGGAGGGCAGGGGGACCAGCAGGGGCACCCCAGAGCTCTCAGACTGGCACACTACAGCAGGAGGGCAGGAAGGCAGAGGGGTGTATGGGTTTTGAGCCCCACGATGGAGTTCTACACCCAGCTGTGTCTGTCTTCTCACCAGGAGCACTGACATCACAGCGGAGGGCTTTTAGAGCACAAGCTCACACACACGCACACGCACACACACACATGCATGCACACACACACACACACACACACTCAGACACACATACACACGCTCACACTCACACACACACATACAGACAGACACACACACACACTCAGACACACACACGCATGTGCACAGGCAAACACACGCATACATGCACATATGCACACATGCACACACATGCATGAATACACACACACACTCACATACACACACGCACGCATGCACACACACACATGCACACACGCACGTGCACATACGCACACACACACACATACATGCACACACACACACGTGTGCATACACACATATGAATATGCACACGCACGCACATGCAAACACTCACACACCCCCCCACACACATACACAACCACATGCAGGAAAGCACACATACACACACCCCTACACACACATGCACACACCCCTACAGACACATCCAGTACACAACCACACGCAGAAACCCACATCCAGACACACACACACACACAAACCCACATTCATAGAAGCTCATCCATGGCCATGGATAATCGGGTCAGGTGTACAACATATGTAAAAGATAGAATTACCATAACTTTCTGATGATAACATCCCCTCTCTGTTATTGAGAGTAAATTCAGTTTGTAATGTCCAGCTTTCCAATCCACCCATGAAGGAAATGCGAGCATCCACCCTCCATTTCCCAAACTCATTATCTTCCATGGTGCCTCTGGACAAGCAGATAATGAAATAGAACTGAAAAACGACTCATATCTTCACATCCAGAAAAATTAGAGCAGGTAAGATGACCTGGGCCATCTGTTTGCCTTCTATTGAGTATACAACTTGTATGCAGCTTGTATACTCGATAGTAAGTAAGTGTGCTGATTCGGACACTTGCCTGGGCTCTCTCGGTCACATCCTTCCCAGCATTCCTTGCAGGGCGACCCCTCTGTAACCCACAACTGCAGCACAGATTGTTTAGACTCACCAGAAGCACAATTCCGCAATATTTTTAACATTGATAGTTCTCAAAGCCGGTAAACCCAAAACATTCCAGTGCAACTTATTTGTAAATTAAGAGTCCGAACCAAGCATAATACCATGGCGACAGACCGTCTGTACTATAATTTAGCACAGGAAATTCCATTATATACTGGCACCGCCTGCAGTAAAGAACCAGACAGAAGGGAGGGAACACAGGAGTAGAATATCTGGTGAGTCTACAGAATCTGTGGCACAGCTCGCTGTCCAACTGTCTATCCTCTGCGTTTCTAAACAACCTTGAACTTTGGCACATCTGTTTTCATGTGGATTGATTATTCCTCCTTCTACTCCAGGGCTGATCAGTCGAACACAGAGACATAAACCAGCAACACGGTGTCCTTTCCTACCTTTTTCAGTACACACTGAAATCAAATACTGAGTCAAATACAAACAAACAGCAAAAGGTTGTATTTGTATACCCTATTCTCATTGCTCTGACAGCCACAGCAGCTAAGCTATCCACACTGAGGCATTTTAGTCAGTTTGAATCATTGATTTGGTACAACCTGCTGGGGTTGTTTTACTAGTGTTTGCCTTGAACAGGATTACTCTGCGGCTTTCATGTGTTATGACCATTAACCCTATTTCTGCCATTCTGAATGTTTTATTAACGGCTGTTTGACCTCCTCACGGGATGTGAGAGAGCTTGTGAGGAGAGACGTGTCTTCTCGCTGAATTCAGCAAAACCTCAGCGGATCTGAAGCATCGCTGAAGCCCAGTGACGGAGTAATCTTCCGCTTCAGCTTCAGTAACAAAAGGCCCATCCATCCAAAATCCACACCACCATATGTGCTGGGAAACATGCCAGTTCTGCTGTGCATCAAGCTGGCCTGTCGTGTGGAACGTGTGCCAGTGTACAGACACTTAGACGTACGTGGTACACGATATTACGCGTCTAAAATAACACAAATAGAATTTTGTAAATGTCAGGGTTTATCGGCGTTTAAAATCACATGGAGGTTTTTCAGTGTACTTCCGTAAAGCTCAACTGACCCAATTTAAGTATCGCATTTTGTTGTGAATAGGCTGCGACTTTGCCCTGCTTTGTGACCCAGCGTTTCCTCCTTAGTCCCTTTCACACGCATACTGGCTGCCTTTCTTAAAGCAGGAAACGATGACCAGGAGAACAGCAGGACCGTTATCACCCTGATTTTCAGCACAGAAAGGACCAAAGTGGGGGATTCCAAAATCTAGAAAATTCCTGCGTTTCGCGATCATGTTCCCCTCTGCCTCTCCACTGTCTCAGTGCAAGGATTCCCTGGCCTGGGTCCCTCCTCATGCCTGCACATCAGGGACCAGCTCCAACACAACACAGCTCCTCCAAACCCCAAACTGCAGCTCCCACACAACACAGCACCTCCAAACCCCAAACGCCAGCTCCCAAACAACACAGCACCTCCAAACCCCAAACTTCTGCTCCAACACAACACAGCTCCTCCAAACCCCAAACTTCAGCTCCAACACAACACAGCACCTCCAAACCCCAAACGTCTGCTCCAACACAACACAGCACCTCCAAACTCCAAACGTCTGCTCCAACACAACACAGCACCTCCAAACTCCAAACGTCTGCTCCAACACAACACAGCACCTCCAAACTCCAAACGTCTGCTCCAACACAACACAGCACCTCCAAACTCCAAACGTCTGCTCCAACACAACACAGCTCCTCCAAACCCCAAACTTCTGCTCCAACACAACACAGCACCTCCAAACCCCAAACTGCAGCTCCAACACCTCCAAACCCCAAACTTCAGCTCCAACACAACACAGCTCCTCCAAACCCCAGTTCTCTGTGTTTGTGGCTCTGCTCCTCTGGTCTCTGAGCTGCTGAAGGGTCCTGTCTGACTCTTTACTCCACCATTTCTGCCCTGTCCCAGTCTCTCTCACACACACTCACACACTGGCACACACTCACACTCTCAGACACTGGCACACACACTCACACTCTCACACACTGGCACACGCACTCACACTCTCATACACTCACACTCTCACACACTGGCACACACTCACTCTCACACACTGGCACACACACTCACACACTCACACTCTCACACATGTTCATACACTCACACTCTCACACACTGGCACACACTCACACACTGGCACACACTCACACACTCTCACACACACTCACACTCTCACACACTGACACACACGCTCACACACTCACACTCTCACATGCTCATACACTCACACTCTCAAATACTCACACACTCTCACACACAGGCACACTGGCACACACACTCACACTCTCACACAGACACACCCTCACACTCTCACACACTCTCACACACCATCACACACTCACACTCACACACTGTCACACACTCACACACCTCACACACTGTCACACAGTCACACTCTCACACACTCTCACACACTCACACACTAGACACACTGTCACACACTGTCACACCCACACACTGGCACACTCATCATTACTCACACCTGTCACCACTCACACTCACACACTGTCACACACTTACACACTCACACCACACACTCACACTCACACACTACAACACACTCTCACACACTGTCACGCACTCACACTCTCACACACTGTCACACACTCACACACAGACACACTGTCACACACTCACACTCCCACACACTCACACACAGACACACACTCACACACTGTCACGCACTCACACTCTCACACACCGTCACACACTCACACTGTCACACACTGTCACACACTAACATTCTCACACACTGTCACGCACTCACACTCTCACACACTGTCACACACTCACACACAGACACACTGTCACACTCTCACACACTCACACACTCATATACTCACTCATATACTCACAAATGCTCACACAAGCGATATGCATGTCACAGCTGACCTTTGACCCTTGCAAGCGCACAGATGCCCTGGAGCCTGTTTGTGGTGAGTGAGCAGCAGCCGCTAACCCCTGCTGTTCCTCAGTGAGAGAGGCACAGAGACTCACCTGGATCCAGCGAGGTCGGCCATCGCCAGGGGGGGCCCCCCCGGGTTCCGACGGGGCTTTCCGTAAGGGAGGGGGGGCGCAAACTCGAGCTCTTCATCAGCTGGACCTCTCGTCTTGACCCCCCTTTCCCTCAGCACACACACTCACAGCCCAATTACACTCACGCTCACACTCACACCCTACTTACACACTCACACTCCGCACTCTCACCCCGCACTCTCACACACACAGGCCGACCCAACCCCTCCCCTCCCTCCGGGTTGGATGCTCGCCTGGTCTTGGGGAGGGCGAGATGGCGGTCGGACGGAGGGACTGGCGGAGGAAAGGGGAGAGAAAAGGAGAGAGATAGAGAGAGAGAGAGAGAGAGAGAGAGATGGCTTCTCTCCCCTTGCTTCTGGAGCACACACACATGCGCTTGCTCTCTCTCTCTCACACACACATACAGTGACTGCAGAAGAGAGCAGAACGGTGGAGGCTAGCAGGCAGCCAGGCAGGCTGGGGGCTCCTCTGGGTCCTAGTGCCTCATGGCTATCATGACCTCTGCTGCTATTATTAGAAGCTATTATATCTACAACTGTCTCTAGCAATAATTCTTATTATAATGACGGTGTTTTGTGGACTTGTCAAAGTTCAATGGTTAAACTGTAAATCTGTCTTTGTTTGATTGCTTGCTTAATGCCATGTACTCTGCTTTGGCAAGACCTACAGTCAATAAAACAGAATCGACATTGAATGAGTAAAGCTTACACCAGGTCTCTCATTTCCACCTCTCTCTCTCTCTCCCTCTCTCTCTCTCTCTCTACACACACACACAAAACACACCTCAAAAGTGGCGTCCCTGAAAAGCTTTCTCACAAGAATTGATTATTTACAGTGAGGCAGACAAAAAACAACAACAGCAGAGAAAAATTAGGGATAAACCAACAAATGCAAAGCACTCACGCTGCATGTCTTACGACACTGAGTCCAGTTTTGCACACCCCACTCTTCTCCCTCAGACTTTGGATTTATCTCGCAGATCATGACATGGCTGTCCTGCTGGAAGGTCTGTGACTGTACAGGGTCTGCCCACCGAACAGCCTTGGAGGGCAAACCTCTTCTGAAGGACCTGCACATAAGGCAATGAGA